>NW_027141896.1:245000-509285 GCF_036365525.1 Heterodontus francisci
GTCCAGCATGGGGCATTGTGCTGACCATACTAGAGCTCTGTCCAGCATGGGGCATTGTGCTGACCATACTAGAGCTCTGTCCAGCATGGGGCACTGTGATGACCATACTCGGGCCCTGTCCAGCATGGGGCATTGTGCTAACCATGCTGGAGCCCTGTCCAGCATGGGGCATTGTGCTGACCATACTCGGGCCCTGTCCAGCATGGGGCATTGTGCTGATAATACTAGAGCCCTGTCCAGGATGGGGCATTGTGCTGATAATACTAGAGCCCTGTCCAGCATGGGGCATTGTGCTGACCATACTGGAGCCCTGTCCAGCATGGGGCATTGTGCTGACCATACGAGAGCCCTGTCCAGCATGGGGCATTGTGCTGACCATACTAGAGCCCTGTCCAGCATGGGGCACTGTGCTGACCACTCTAGAGCCCTGTCCAGCATGGGGCATTGTGATGACCACACTGCAGCCCTGTCCAGCATGGGGCATTGTGCTGACCATACTAGAGCTCTGTCCAGCATAGGGCATTGTGCTGACCATACTAGAGCCCTGTGCAGCATGGGGCATTGTGCTGACCACACTAGAGCCCTGTCCTGCATGGGGCATTGTGCTGACCATACTAGAGCCCTGTCCAGCATGGGGCATTGTGCTGACCATACTAGAGCTCTGTCCAGCATGGGGCACTGTGCTGACCATACTAGAGCCGTGTCCAGCATGGGGCATTGTGCTGACCATACTAGAGCTCTGTCCAGCATGGGGCACTGTGCTGACCATACTGGAGCCCTGTCCAGCATGGGGCATTGTGCTGACTATACTAGAGTCCTGTCGAGCATGGGGCATTGTGCTGACCATACAAGAGCCCTGTCCAGCATGGGGCATTGTGCTGACCATACTAGAGCTCTGTCCAGCATGGGGCACTGTGCTGACCATACTAGAGCTCTGTCCAGCATGGGGCATTGTGCTGACCATACTAGAGCCCTGTGCAGCATGGGGCATTGTGCTGACTATACTAGAGCTCTGTCCAGCATGGGGCACTGTGCTGACCATACTAGAGCCCTGTCCAGCATGGGGCATTGTGCTGACCACACTAGAGCCCTGTCCAGCATGAGGCACTGTGCTGACCACACTAGAGCCCTGTCCAGCATGGGGCATTGTGCTGACCACACTAGAGCCCTGTCCAGCATGGGGCACTGTGCTGACCATACTAGAGCCCTGTCCAGCATGGGGCATTGTGCTGACCATACTAGAGCCCTGACCAGCAGGAGGCACTGTGCTGACCACACTAGAGCCCTGTCCAGCATGGGGCATTGTGCTGACCATACCAGAGCCCTGTCCAGTATGGGGCATTGTGCTGACCATACTAGAGCCCTGTCCAGCATGTGGCACTTTGCTGACCATACTAGAGCCCTGTCCAGCATGGGGCATTGTGCTGACCATACAAGAGCCCTGTCCAGCATGGGGCACTGTGCTGACCACACTAGTGCCCTGTCCAGCATGGGGCATTGTGCTGACCACACTAGAGCCCTGTCCAGCATGGGGCATTGTGCTGACCATACTAGAGCTCTGTCCAGCATGGGGCATTTTGCTGATCATACTAGAGCTCTGTCCAGCATGGGGCATTGTGCTGACCATACTAGAGCTCTGTCCAGCATGGGGCATTGTGCTGACCATACTAGAGCTCTGTCCAGCATGGGGCATTGTGCTGACCATACTCGGGCCCTGTCCAGCATGGGACATTGTGCTAACCATGCTGGAGCCCTGTCCAGCATGGGGCATTGTGCTGACCATACTCGGGCCCTGTCCAGCATGGGGCATTGTGCTAACCATGCTGGAGCCCTGTCCAGCATGGGGCATTGCGCTGACCATACTAGAGCCCTGTCCAGCATGGGGCATTGTGCTGACCATACTAGAGCAATGTCCAGCATGGGGCATTGTGCTGACCATACTAGAGCCCTGTCCAGCATGGGGCATTGTGCTGATAATACTAGAGCCCTGTCCAGCATGGGGCATTGTGCTGACCATACTATAGCCCTGTCCAGCATGGGGCATTGTGCTGACCATACGAGAGCCCTGTCCAGCATGGGGCATTGTGCTGACCATACTAGAGCCCTGTCCAGCATGGGGCACTGTGCTGACCACTCTAGAGCCCTGTCCAGCATGGGGCATTGTGATGACCACACTGCAGCCCTGTCCAGCATGGGGCACTGTGCTGACCATACTAGAGCTCTGTCCAGCATGGGGCATTGTGCTGACCATACTAGAGCCCTGTGCAGCATGGGGCATTGTGCTGACCACACTAGAGCCCTGTCCAGCATGGGGCATTGTGCTGACCATACTAGAGCCCTGTCCAGCATGGGGCATTGTGCTGACCATACTAGAGCTCTGTCCAGCATGGGGCACTGTGCTGACCATACTCGAGCCGTGTCCAGCATGGGGCATTGTGCTGACCCTACTAGAGCTCTGTCCAGCATGGGGCACTGTGCTGACCATACTGGAGCCCTGTCCAGCATGGGGCATTGTGCTGACTATACTAGAGTCCTGTCCAGCATGGGGCATTGTGCTGACCATACAAGAGCCCTGTCCAGCATGGGGCATTGTGCTGACCATACTAGAGCTCTGTCCAGCATGGGGCACTGTGCTGACCATACTAGAGCTCTGTCCAGCATGGGGCATTGTGCTGACCATACTAGAGCCCTGTGCAGCATGGGGCATTGTGCTGACTATACTAGAGCTCTGTCCAGCATGGGGCACTGTGCTGACCATACTAGAGCCCTGTCCAGCATGGGGCATTGTGCTGACCACACTAGAGCCCTGTCCAGCATGAGGCACTGTGCTGACCACACTAGAGCCCTGTCCAGCATGGGGCATTGTGCTGATAATACTAGAGCTCTGTCCAACATGGGGCATTGTGCTGACCATACTAGAGCCCTGTGCAGCATGGGGCATTGTGCTGACCATACTAGAGCCCTGTCCAGCATGGGGCACTGTGCTGACCATACTAGAGCTCTGTCCAGCATGGGGCATTGTGCTGATAATACTAGAGCTCTGTCCAGCATGGGGCATTGTGCTGACCATACTGGAGCCCTGTCTAGCATGGGGCATTGTGCTGATAATACTAGAGCTCTGTCCAGCATGGGGCACTGTGCTGACCATACTAGAGCTCTGTCCAGCATGGGGCATTGTGCTGACCATACTAGAGCTCTGTCCAGCATGGGGCATTGTGCTGACCATACTAGAGCTCTGTCCAGCATGGGGCATTGTGCTGACCATACTAGAGCTCTGTCCAGCATGGGGCATTGTGCTGACCATACTAGAGCTCTGTCCAGCATGGGGCACTGTGCTGACCATACTAGAGCCCTGTCCAGCATGGGGCACTGTGCTGACCATAGTAGAGCCCTGTCCAGCATGGGGCATTGTGCTGACCAGACTAGAGCCCTGTCTAGCATGGGGCATTGTGCTGACCATACTAGAGCTCTGTCCAGCATGGGGCACTGTGCTGACCATACTAGAGCCCTGTCCAGCATGGGGCATTGTGCTGACCATACTAGAGCCCTGACCAGCAGGAGGCACTGTGCTGACCACACTAGAGCCCTGTCCAGCATGGGGCATTGTGCTGACCATACAACAGCCCTGTCCAGTATGGGGCATTGTGCTGACCATACTAGAGCCCTGTCCAGCATGTGGCACTTTGCTGACCATACTAGAGCCCTGTCCAGCATGGGGCATTGTGCTGACCATACAAGAGCCCTGTCCAGCATGGGGCACTGTGCTGACCACACTAGTGCCCTGTCCAGCATGGGGCATTGTGCTGACCACACTAGAGCCCTGTCCAGCATGGGGCATTGTGCTGACCATACTAGAGCTCTGTCCAGCATGGGGCATTGTGCTGATCATACTAGAGCTCTGTCCAGCATGGGGCATTGTGCTGACCATACTAGAGCTCTGTCCAGCATGGGGCATTGTGCTGACCATACTAGAGCTCTGTCCAGCATGGGGCATTGTGCTGACCATACTCGGGCCCTGTCCAGCATGGGACATTGTGCTAACCATGCTGGAGCCCTGTCCTGCATGGGGCATTGTGCTGACCATACTCGGGCCCTGTCCAGCATGGGGCATTGTGCTGACCATGCTGGAGCCCTGTGCAGCATGGGGCATTGTGCTGACCATACTAGAGCCCTGTCCAGCATGGGGCATTGTGCTGATAATACTAGAGCAATGTCCAGCATGGGGCATTGTGCTGACCATACTAGAGCCCTGTCCAGCATGGGGCATTGTGCTGATAATACTAGAGCCCTGTCCAGCATGGGGCATTGTGCTGACCATACTAGAGCCCTGTCCAGCATGGGGCATTGTGCTGACCATACGAGAGCCCTGTCCAGCATGGGGCATTGTGCTGACCATACTAGAGCCCTGTCCAGCATGGGGCACTGTGCTGACCACTCTAGAGCCCTGTCCAGCATGGGGCATTGTGATGACCACACTGCAGCCCTGTCCAGCATGGGGCACTGTGCTGACCATACTAGAGCTCTGTCCAGCATGGGGCATTGTGCTGACCATACTAGAGCCCTGTGCAGCATGGGGCATTGTGCTGACCACACTAGAGCCCTGTCCAGCATGGGGCATTGTGCTGACCATACTAGAGCCCTGTCCAGCATGGGGCATTGTGCTGACCATACTAGAGCTCTGTCCAGCATGGGGCACTGTGCTGACCATACTCGAGCCGTGTCCAGCATGGGGCATTGTGCTGACCCTACTAGAGCTCTGTCCAGCATGGGGCACTGTGCTGACCATACTGGAGCCCTGTCCAGCATGGGGCATTGTGCTGACTATACTAGAGTCCTGTCCAGCATGGGGCATTGTGCTGACCATACAAGAGCCCTGTCCAGCATGGGGCATTGTGCTGACCATACTAGAGCTCTGTCCAGCATGGGGCACTGTGCTGACCATACTAGAGCTCTGTCCAGCATGGGGCATTGTGCTGACCATACTAGAGCCCTGTGCAGCATGGGGCATTGTGCTGACTATACTAGAGCTCTGTCCAGCATGGGGCACTGTGCTGACCATACTAGAGCCCTGTCCAGCATGGGGCATTGTGCTGACCACACTAGAGCCCTGTCCAGCATGAGGCACTGTGCTGACCACACTAGAGCCCTGTCCAGCATGGGGCATTGTGCTGATAATACTAGAGCTCTGTCCAACATGGGGCATTGTGCTGACCATACTAGAGCCCTGTGCAGCATGGGGCATTGTGCTGACTATACTAGAGCCCTGTCCAGCATGGGGCATTGTGCTGACCATACTAGAGCTCTGTCCAGCATGGGGCACTGTGCTGACCATACTAGAGCTCTGTCCAGCATGGGGCATTGTGCTGACCATACTAGAGCCCTGTGCAGCATGGGGCATTGTGCTGACTATACTAGAGCCCAGTCCAGCATGGGGCATTGTGCTGACCATACTAGAGCTCTGTCCAGCATGGGGCATTGTGCTGACCATACTAGAGCTCTGTCCAGCATGGGGCATTGTGCTGACCATACTAGAGCCCTGTCCAGCATGGGGCACTGTGCTGACAATACTAGAGCCCTGTCCAGCATGGGGCATTGTGCTGACCATACTAGAGCTCTGTCCAGCATGGGGCATTGTGCTGACCATACTAGAGCCCTGTCCAGCATGGGGCACTATGCTGACCAGTCTAGAGCCCTGTCCAGCATGGGGCACTGTGCTGACCATACTAGAGCCCTGTCCAGCATGGGGCACTGTGCTGACCATACTAGAGCTCTGTCCAGCATGGGGCATTGTGCTGACCATACTAGAGCCCTGTCCAGCATGGGGCACTGTGCTGACCATACTAGAGCTCTGTCCAGCATGGGGCATTGTGCTGATAATACTAGAGCTCTGTCCAGCATGGGGCATTGTGCTGACCATACTAGAGCCCTGTCTAGCATGGGGCATTGTGCTGATAATACTAGAGCTCTGTCCAGCATTGGGCACTGTGCTGACCATACTAGAGCTCTGTCCAGCATGGGGCATTGTGCTGACCATACTAGAGCTCTGTCCAGCATGGGGCATTGTGCTGACCATACTAGAGCTCTGTCCAGCATGGGGCATTGTGCTGACCATACTAGAGCTCTGTCCAGCATGGGGCATTGTGCTGACCATACTAGAGCTCTGTCCAGCATGGGGCACTGTGCTGACCATACTAGAGCCCTGTCCAGCATGGGGCACTGTGCTGACCATAGTAGAGCCCTGTCCAGCATGGGGCATTGTGCTGACCATACTAGAGCCCTGTCTAGCATGGGGCATTGTGCTGACCATACTAGAGCTCTGTCCAGCATGGGGCATTGTGCTGACCACACTAGAGCTCTGTCCAGCATGGGGCATTGTGCTGATAATACTAGAGCCCTGTCCAGCATGGGGCATTGTGCTGACCATACTAGAGCCCTGTCCAGCATGGGGCACTGTGCTGACCACACTAGAGCCCTGTCCAGCATGGGGCATTGTGCTGACCATACTGGAGCATTGTCCAGCATGGGGCATTGTGCTGACCATACTAGAGCACTGTCCAGCATGGGGCACTGTGCTGACCATACTATAGCTCTGTCCAGCATGGGGCATTGTGCTGACCATACTAGAGCTCTGTCCAGCATGGGGCACTGTGCTGACCATACTAGAGCCCTGTCCAGCATGGGGCACTGTGCTGACCACACTAGAGCCCTGTCCAGCATGGGGCATTGTGCTGACCATACTAGAGCTCTGTCCAGCATGGGGCATTGTGCTGACCATACTAGAGCCCTGTCCAGCATGGGGCATTGTGCTGACCATACTAGAGCTCTGTCCAGCATGGGGCATTGTGCTGACAATACTAGAGCTCTGTCCAGCATGGGGCATTGTGCTGACCACACTAGAGCCCTGACCAGCATGGGGCATTGTGCTGACCATACTAGAGCTCTGTCCAGCATGGGGCACTGTGCTGACCACACTAGAGCCCTGTCCAGCATGGGGCATTGTGCTGACCATACTAGAGCTCTGTCCAGCATGGGGCATTGTGCTGACCATACTAGAGCCCTGTCCAGCATGGGGCATTGTGCTGACCATACTAGAGCTCTGTCCAGCATGGGGCATTGTGCTGATAATACTAGAGCTCTGTCCAGCATGGGGCACTGTGCTGACCATACTAGAGCCCTGTCCAGCATGGGGCACTGTGCTGACCACACTAGAGCCCTGTCCAGCATGGGGCATTGTGCTGACCATACTGGAGCATTGTCCAGCATGGGGCATTGTGCTGACCATACTAGAGCTCTGTCCAGCATGGGGCATTGTGCTGACCATACTAGAGCTCTGTCCAGCATGGGGCATTGTGCTGACCATACTAGAGCTCTGTCCAGCATGGGGCACTGTGCTGACCACACTAGAGCCCTGTCCAGCATGGAGCATTGTGCTGACCATACTGGAGCCCTGTCCAGCATGGGGCATTGTGCTGACCATACTAGAGCTCTGTCCAGCATGGGGCATTGTGCTGACCATATTAGAGTTTTGTCCAGCTTGGGGCATTGTGCTGACCATACTAGAGCTCTTTCCAGCATGGGGCATTGTGCTGACCATACTGGAGCTCTGTCCAGCATGGGGCATTGTGCTGATAATACTAGAGCTCTGTCCAGCATGGGGCATTGTGCTGACCATACTAGAGCCCTCTCCAGCATGGGGCATTGTGCTGATAATACTAGAGCCCTGTCCAGCATGGGGCACTGTGCTGATAATACTAGAGCTCTGTCCAGCATGGGGCATTGTGCTGACCACACTAGAGCCCTGTCCAGCATGGGGCATTGTGCTGACCATACTGGAGCATTGTCCAGCATGGGGCATTGTGCTGACCATACTAGAGCCCTGTGAAGCATGGGGCATTGTGCTGACCATACTAGAGCCCTGTGCAGCATGGGGCATTGTGCTGATAATACTAGAGTTCTGTCCAGCATGGGGCATTGTGCTGACCAAACTAGAGCTCTGTCCAGCATGGGGCATTGTGCTGACCACACTAGAGCCCTGTCCAGCATGGGGCATTGTGCTGATAATACTGGAGCTCTGTCCAGCATGGGGCACTGTGCTGACCATACTAGAGCCCTGTCCAGCATGGGGCCCTGTGCTGACCACACTAGAGCCCTGTCCAGCATGGGGCATTGTGCTGACCATAATGGAGCATTGTCCAGCATGGGGCATTGTGCTGACCATACTAGAGCTCTGTCCAGCATGGGGCATTGTGCTGACCATATTAGAGTTCTGTCCAGCATGGGGCATTGTGCTGACCATACTAGAGCTCTGTCCAGCATGGGGCATTGTGCTGACCATACTAGAGCTCTGTCCAGCATGGGGCATTGTGCTGACCATACTGGAGCCCTGTCCAGCATGGGGCACTGTGCTGACCATACTAGAGCTCTGTCCCGCATGGGGCATTGTGCTGACCATACAAGAGCCCTGTCCAGCATCGGGCATTGTGCTGATAATACTAGAGCCCTGTCCAGCATGGGGCATTGTGCTGACCATACTAGAGCATTGTCCAGCATGGGGCATTGTGCTGACCATACTAGAGCCCTGTCCAGCTTGGGGCATTGTGCTGACCATACTAGAGCCCTGTCCAGCATGGGGCATTGTGCTGACCATACTAGAGCCCTGTCCAGCATGGGGCATTGTGCTGACCATACTAGAGCCCTGTCCAGCATGGGGCACTGTGCTGACCATTTTGGAGTTCTGTCCAGCGTGGGGCATTTTGCTGACCATACTAGAGCATTGTCCACCATTGGGCACTGTGCTGACCACACGAGTGTACTGCCCACCATGGGACACTGTGCTGACCACACTAAAAGTGGCCGGCTGTGTGGTTCGCATCATTTTATGGGTCCCATCTTCTGCGCCCTCAGCACCAGTGGGTCTGTAGAGTTGAAAATCGTGGCTGGGAACAGATACAGAGAGAAAGAAATTCACTTTAAAAAGAGAATTGAGAAAAGATTGAAGGCATATTATTTGCAGAAATATGGGAAATGCACAAGAGAATGGGACAAATGGAGTTTTGAGGCCATGGAGGGATACAGACTCAAGAATGAGAATATTAAAATTAAGGTGCTGCCAAACCGAGAGCCATTGTAGATCATTGAGCACAGGGGTGATGGGTGATCGGGATTTGGTGTGAGTTAAGATACAGGCATCAGAGTTCTGGATGGGCTGTGGTTTATGGAGGTTTATAACTGGGAGGGTGACCAGGATAGATTCGGAATAGTCAAGTGTGGATTTAACAAAGGCACATATGAGGGTTTATGCAGCAGATGGGCTGAGGCAGAAGTGGAGACGGGTGATATTACTCAGGTGGTAGTAGACAGGGTTGGTGATGGAGAGAATTTGGAGATGAACTCAAGTAAGGTAAAAATAGAACACAGAGGTTGTAAACTGTCTGGTTCAGCCTCAGGATCGGGTATGTGGTTCACAGATAGGGGATGGAGTTTGTGATGGAGACCAATGGACCAATGACACTGTCTTCTCTCTTCCCACAATTTACGTTCCAGAACAGTATTTCAGTAAACAGGGTTTACAGATCTCCTAGCTGGAAATAGAGACAGTATCAGCAGCAAAGAGGAGAGAGTAAATTACAAGAACTGAAATACCGTTAGCAGTGGTTTATACAGCTGATTTCTGGAGATAGAGATTCAGCAGAAATAACAACAGCAGCAAGGAGGGCAGAGAAAATTACAGGAGCAGTAATGCAGTTAAACATGGTTAATCAAGGTAATTACTGGAGATATTCACCGGGATTAACAACAGCAGCAAGGAGGGTAGAGTAAATTACAGGAATATAATACAGTTAAACATGGTATAAGGAATAAATACCTGGAAACAGATACTAACCAGGGACACCAACAAGACCGAGGATGGGATAATAAATGTATTGAGCAATCCGAAGTGCGAGGTCGATGCGAAAGTTTAACGAGAACCGATCATAATGTGTAGAAAGATCGTGAAGTTCTGAGGATAAACTCTTGCTCATTGTTGTAACATTCCAATCTATTGTTCTCAGATTCTGACCCATTGTTCTCAGATTCTGACCCATTGTTCTCAGATTCTGACCCATTGTTCTCAGATTCTGACCCATTGTTCTCAGATTCTGACCCATTGTTCTCAGATTCTGACCCATTGTTCTCAGGCTCTGACCCGTTGTTCTCAGATTCTGATCTATCCTCTCCCTCTCTCTGGAGCCGCTGATCCCTGTGAGTGCCGGGCGTGATGCTCCCGCTGACAGTATGGGATAACACATCGAAAGGAGTCCCATATTAATAGAAGAGGGAAACCCTCCTGTGACACAATCAGGGTCCATGGAGACTGACATTAATTACAGTCACTGAACAAATAGTTTCAAATAACACCTTTCTATCCAACACCTTTTTGAACCACAATAAACTGGAACTCTTACCCAGTCTGAATGGATGTATAGGGGTTTCTGAGGGAAGGAATAGTGGAAATAGCAGAGGCACTGTCCAGAATCTTCCAATCCTCCTTGGATATGGGTGTGATGACAGAGGATTGGAGGATTGTAAATCTTACATCCTGTTTAAAAAAGGAGATATGCGATAAATGCTGTAATTACTGACCAGTCAGACTAGTGTCACGACTGGGGACATTTGTAGACGTGACAACCCAAGAGAAAAATACTTGTTGCTTGTAAAAACATTGGATAGTAAATGGTTAGCAACCTGGATATGCTAAAGACTATTGATGTCTGGCAAACAACAACAACAACAACAATTTATATTTAGATATTGCCTTTAATGTTATAAAAAATCCCAAGGTGCTTCACAGGAGCATCATGAAGCAAAGTGCGAACTGAGATACAACAGGAGATATTAGGTCAAAGGACCAACAGCTTAGCCAAAGAGGAAGGTTTCAAGGAATGTCTTAAAGGAGGAAAGTGAGATGGAGAGGTGCAGAGGCGGAGATGTGTAGGGAGGATACTGCAGCTTGGGCCCCGGCAGCTGAAGGCACGGTCGCCAGTGGTGCAGTGATTAAAATAACGGATGTAAAAGAGGCCAGAATTAGAGGAGCACAGATGTCTCGATGGGTTCTGGAGCTGGAGGAGATTACAGAGATAGGGAGGGGCGAGGCCATTGAGAGATATGACAACAAGGATGAGAATTTTAAAATCAAGATATTGCTTGATTGGGAGCCAATGTCGGTCAGTGTCATATAAACGGGACTTGGTGTGAGCTAAGACATGGGTAGCAGAGTTTTGGATGACCTCAAGTTTACAGAGAGTAGATGTGGGAGATCAGCCAGGAGTGAGTTGGAATAGTCACATCGAGAGGTGACAAAGGCATGAATGAGGTTTTAGCAGCAGATGGGCTGAGACAGGGGTGAAGTCAGGCGATGTTACTGAGGTGGAAATAGGCGGTTGTAATTCTACCCTGAAAATGAGGTTAAAGCTCATGGTGTGATGAAATGTGACACCAAGGATGTAAACATATTGTCTGAATCTCAGACTGTCACCAGGAAGAGGGATGGAATCAATAGCAAGGGAACAGAGTTGGAGTGGGGAGTTAAAACAATGGCTTCAGTCTTCCCAATATTTAATTGGAGGAAATTTCTGCTCATCCAGTACTGGGTGTCGGATAATCAGTCTGATAATTTAACAACAGTGGAGGAGTGGAGAGAGGTGGTGGTGAGGTAAACTTGATGGAATTATTTGATAAAACAATGGAGAGGGTTGATGAGGGTGGTGTGCTTGAAGTTATATATATGGACTTTCAAAAGGTGTTTGATCAAGTGACATTCAATAGACAGGTTAGGAAAACTGAACACTATGGATTAAAGGTACAGTGACAGTGTGGATATAACATTGGCTAAGGAACAGTAAACAGAGAGAAGTGGTGAAAGTTTGTTGTTCAGTCTCAATGGGAGTATACAGTGGTGTTCCCCTGGGCTCAATATTAGGACCACTGCTCTTTTTGCTCTTGGAAACCCAGGGTGGGTAGGGCAGAGGCCATTCCTCCTCTTTCTTTCCAGAGCTTTCCCTCTCTCTGCAGCTTCTGCTCCATTTGTTGATCATGTTACAGACGCAGAGACACTGTAACTACAGTCCCCATTCATCGTACAGAGTTGTGTCACCAAGTCCTCTCTCCTCCCTGAATGTCTGCAGCAGCTCATAACACAACCTCCAGAAAACCATCCACAGCACCTCCACTAACTTTGTAATAACAGAAGTAAGTCAAAAGCCCCTCACCTGCAAGTTGGACGCCTGGTCCTTTTAACTAACACTAGAGGGGGATCCTCGTGCTGCTGAATGTATGTTCAGCTGAGAGTGACTAACACAGGTGGTCAGTATACATGCAAGGACCAAGTATCAAAGACGGACATCAAAGTTGCTGAAATGGCTGATCGACTTCATATTCAGACCTCTCCTCACACTACAGACACACACACGTTACACCGACACGAGCACCCCGGCCAGCCTGGGTGTCCTGTGCAATGTGCTGGATGTGACCGGCAGTGCAGCTCACACCATTTTATGGATCCAAGCTTCCACAGCATGAGTGCAGCAGGAGAGATGAAATGTGTGGTCAGGAAAACCACACTGTGGCTGTCTGGATACAAAATTGTCTGGCCCATAGAAGACAGAGGGTGTTAGTAGATGGAAAGTATTCAGCATGGAGCTTGGTGACCAGTGGTGTTCTGCAGGGATCTGTTCTGGGACCTCTGCTCTTTGTGATTTTTATAAATGACTTGGATGAGGAAGTGGAAGGCTGGGTTAGCAAGGTTGCCGATGACACGAAGGTTGCTAGAGTTGTGGATAGTGTGGAAGGCTGTTGTAGGTTGCAACGGGACATTGACAGGATGCAGAGCTGGGATGAGAAGTGGCAGATGGAGTTCAACCTGGAAAAGTGTGAAGTGATTCATTTTGGTAGGTCGAATTTGAATGCAGAATACAGGCTTAAAGACAGGGTTTTTGGTAGTGTGGAGGAACAGAGGGATCTTGGGGTCCATGTCCAGAGATCGCTCAAAGTTGCCACCCAAGTTGATAGGGTTGTTAAGAAGGCGTATGGTGTGATGGCTTTCATTAACAGGGGGATTGAGTTTAAGGGCTGCGAGGTTATGCTGCAGCTCTATAAGGCCCTGGTTAGACCACACTTGGAATATTGTGTTCAGTTCTGGTCGCCTCATTATAGGAAGGGTATGGAAGCTTTAGAGAGGGTGCAGAGGAGATTTACCAGGATGCTGCCTGGACTGGAGGGCATGTCTTATGAAGAAAGATTGAGGGAGCTAGGGCTTTTCTCATTGGAGCGAAGAAGGATGAGAGGTGACTTGATAGAGGGGTACAAGATGATGAGAGGCATAGATAGAGTGGATAGTCAGAGACTTTTTCCCAGGTGGAAAGGGCTATCACTAGTGGGCATAATTTTAAGGTGACTGGAGGAAGGTTTCAGGGAGATGTCAGAGGTAGGTTCTTTACACTGAGAGTGGTGGGTGCGTGGAATGCGCTGCCAGTGGTGGTAGTAGAAGCAGATACATTAGGGAAATTTAAGCGACTCTTGGATCGGTACATGGATGATAGGAGAATGAAGGGTAGGTAGTTAGTTTGATCTTCGAGTAGGTTAAAGGTTCGGCACAACATCGTGGGCCGAAGGGCCTGTACTGTGCTGTACTGTTCTATGCTCTATGTTCTATGTTATATGAAGAGAGGCAGAGGGAAAGAAACTCACTTTTAAGCCGGAATTGGAAAAAAGATTTTTAAGAGGAACAAGTTTCAGGAACATTGGAAATGAACAGGGGATTGGGATAATCAGAGGGGTGAGGACATGGAGGGATTTGAGCACATGAGTGAGAATATTAAAATTGAGGTGTTACTGGACCAAGAGCCAATGTAAGTCAGTGAGCACAGGGATGTTGGGTGAACAGAATTTGGTGCAAATTAGAAGATGGCAGCAGAGTTTTGGATGACCACAGGTTACAGAGAGCAGGATGTGGGAGTCCAGCCAGGAGTGTGTTAGAATAGTCAAGTCTCGAGATAAAAAAGGCATGGATGAGGTTTTTAGCAGCAGCTGAATTGAGCTCTCTCTCTCTCGTTCTTTCTCTCTCTGTCGGCCTCATTTGCTCTGTCCCACACTCAGAATCTTATAAGTTTCAATCAAGTCGCCTCTTACTCTTCTAAACTCCAGTTGACATAAGCCTAGCCTGTCCAGCCTTTCCTCATTAGAGAACACCCCCATTCCAGGCATTAGTCTAGTAAACCATCTCTGAACTGCTTCGAATGCATTTCCACCTGTCCTTAAATGAGGAGACCAATACTGTACACAGTATTCCAGAAGTGGTCTCCCTATATAACTGAAACATAACCTCCCTACATTTGTATTCAATTCCTCCTGCATTGGACGATAACATTCTATTAGTTTTCCTAATGACTTGCAATACCTACATATTAACCTCTTACAATTCATGCACAAGGACTCTCAGTTCCCCCTGGATGGTAGAGCTCTGAAATCTCTCACCATTGTGATTATATGCTTAATTTTTATTCTTCCTGCCAAAATGGACAATTTCATATTTTCCCACATTATACTCCATTTACCAGATCTTTACCCACTCACTCAATCTATCTACCCCTTTGTGGTTCACTTGTGTCCATGTCACAACATACTGCCTGACCGACGTTTCTGTCATCAGCAAATTTAGCAAACATACCTTTGGCCCCTTCATCCAAGTGATTTATATAAATTGTAAAGAGCTAAGGCACCCGCACTGATCCCTGTGACACACCACTCGTTACATCTTGCCAAACAGAAAATGATCCATTTAAGCCTACTCTCTGTTTCCTGTTGGCTAGCCAATCTTCTATCCATGCCAATAGGTTGCCCCCTACACCATGAGCTTTTATATTCCGCAATGAACTTTGATGTGGCACATTATGAAATCCCTTCTGGAAATCTAAGTATAGTACATCCACCAGTTCCCCTTTATCCACAGCACCTGTTACTTCTTCAAAGAACTTCAATAAATTGGTTAAACATGGTTTCCGTTTCACAAAAGCATGTTGACTCTGCCTGATCACCTTGAATTATTCTGTGTGTCCTGCTATAACGTCTTTCATAATAGCTTCTTACATTTGATCCATAGCCAGAAAGCCTTTCTCACCTGCCACAGGCCGTATGTCCACTATGTCTATTCTGATTTTGTGCTGTATTTGAACTGTTACTCCTCAATAAACTGCTTGTGACCCTTCGATCTCCTTTTGGTTAATCTGTGACCCTGGATCAGATCTTACAGTGGTGTAGGAGAGGGAACACAGCTCATGTCAAAGTCCTGCCTCCCTTTTATATGATCCTGCATAATGGACAGGGACTACTGGGCAGTAATGTGCTCAAAGGTTATCAGCAGTAATTGATTATCTCTATATTTGTATATTGTGGAACATTAAAACATACCCCTACTCTGGTGTCCAGTGCACCCTCAATATTCATGATTAAAATATCAGAGGAGTGGGAACCAGACAGCTCTGATCACCCTGAGGTACAGGCGATTCTCGAGTCGGTGCTGAGTGTATCCACAACCCATAAAGATGACTGTGCAAACATGAGCAGACCCGAAGAAATTAACTGACCATTGCATGATCCATGAAGCAGTATTCATACCGAGCTGAGATTATATCATACATTCCAGACAATATCATGTCATTGTTATACCAGGGTGTAGTTCACGAAGCCATGTTCCCTTCTAACTGCCCGATTTGACTGGTTGGAAAGCCGGATGGCAGCTGGTGACTGACTATTGACCACCACAAACTCAATTCAGTCAACCCTGCGTGAACCCGGTTGTCTGATAGACACCACCCTACTCTCCCGGATTCTCAGTGGCAGGGCTGTCTTCTCTACCCTGGATATCTCTAATGTTTATTGGAGTATCCCAGTAAAACTAGAGAAACAAATTAAATTCACATTCACTTCTGAGGACCAGAGGTACTCCTGGACATGTCTGTCACAAGGAGTTCCACAATAACCCCACTATTTTCAACAAACGTGTAGCCGGGTCCCTTCTGAGCTTTTCACAGTCTTCCTGCTCGCTGCAATATGTCGATGATCTTCTCATCACCGTGTCCACACATTTAACCCTTTTACAGGAACTACTGCAGTGACTTTGGGAGCTGGACTAAAAGAACATCCACGTAAGGCCCAGCTGGTGCAAGACCGTGTCACCTTTCTACGTGCCCAGATCAGATCATCCTGCATCAGCCCACACCAGCGTCAGGCCGAGACCATCCAGTGTCTACCCCTGTTCACCTCAAAGTCCTGCCCTGTGTCCTATCCTCAGGCTGGTGGGGTATCAGTGGACCCTCATCCAGTATCTACCCCTGTCCACCTCAAAGACTACCCTGTGTCCTATCCTCAGGCTGGCAGGGTATCAGTGGACCCTCATCCCTCGATTTGCAGAGACTGTGACTCCTCTTTATGAACTAACTAATGGTGATGATGACCAGATTTAACATGGTTGGACTGAAGAGAGCATAGAAGCAGCAACACAATTGAAGAAATCTGTCGCCCAGGCAACGTGTCTTATCTCACCTAACCCTGACAAGACTTTCAACATGGAGTTGGTGGACAAAGTGAAAAGCCTGACTGCTGTCCTATGTAGAGAAAACGAGGAGAAATTACTCCCCATTGTGAATGACTCCAGAAGTGTCAGTGGGACTGAACTGATTTATTCTGTTTGTGAAGGACATTTGTTAACCACGTTCTGGGGCATCAAACATTTCACTTACATCACGGGGTTCTCCAGGGTGATACTGCCCAGTCCATTATAAACTTTCCCAGTATAGGGCGGCACAGTAGTGCAGTGGTTGGCACCGCAGCCTCACAGCTCCAGTGAACCGGGTTCAATTCTAGGTACTGCCTGTGTGGAGTTTGCCAGTTCTCCCTGTGTTTGCGTGGGTTTCCTCCGGGTGCTCCGGTTTCTACCCACATGCCAAAGACTTGCAGGTTGATCGGTAAATTGGCCATTAGCAATTGCCCGTAGTATAGGTAGGTGGTAGGGAAACATAGGGACAGGTGGGGATGTGGTAGGAATATGGAATTAGTGTAGGATTAGTATAAACGGGTGGTTGATGGTCCGCACAGACTCGGTGGGCCGAAGGGCCTGTTTCAGTGCTGTATCTCTAAACTAAACTAAAAGTAGTAATAGTATTCCCTGTCAGAGAGTCGTAGAGTCATAGTCATTTCAGCACAGAATTAGGCAATTCTGCTCATCGAGTCCATGCCAGCTCTTTGTCGATAAATCCAGCCAGTCTCATTCCAAAGCTCTGACTCCATATTCCTGCAAGTTTATTTACATCAAGTGTTCATCCAATATCCTTTTGAAATAATTCACCTTCTCTCGTTCCACCACCCTCGGAGGCAATGATTTCCAGGCCATTACCACTCGTTGTGTAAAAATGTTGTTCATCACATCCCCCTTAACTCTTGCCCTCAATCTTAACTCTAGTCATTGTACCATAAGCTAATGGGAACATCTTTTCCTGTCTATCTTATCCAAACAGGTCATCATCTTGTATACATGTATCAAATCTCCCCTCAATTTCCTTTACTCCAAGGAAGACAATCCCAGCTTTTACAGACTATATTGTACTGAAAATCCTCCATCTCTGGAACCATTAAAGTAACCCTCCTCTACACCCTGTCAATGACCCTCACATCCTTCCTAAAGTGTGGTGAACAGAACTGGATGCAGTACTCCACTTGGGGCCTAACCAGAGCTTCATAAAGTTACAGCATAACTTTCCTTCTTCTGAACTCACCACATCAATCTATGAAGCCCAAGATCCCATATGCTTTACTGACGACTCTCTCAATATATCCTGCCACCTTCAGGGATCTATGTGCATGAACCCCATGTCCCTTTGTCTCTGCACACTCTTTCGAACTTTATCATTAAGTGTATATTGCCTCTCCCTGTTACTTCTGATAAAATGCATCACTTGACACTTGTCTGTATTAAATTCCATTTGCCTCTCGTCTGCCCATTCTGCTAGCCTATCTATGTCCTCTTACATCGATTGGTATCAACCTCAATGCCTGCCCCGCCTCCAAGTTTTGTATCACCTGCAAATTTTGAAATGTTTCTCTGTAAGCCATTATCCAAATCATTTATACATATCAGAATAAAACAGTGTTCCTAGCACTAACCCTTGGGGAACACAACTGTCTATTTTTCTCCAGTTTGAATAACAACTATTTACTGCAACTCACTGTTTTCTGTCATTAAGCCAGTTTTATATCCAAGCTGACACAGACCTTCCTTTTCCATCAGCATCAATTAACTGTCCAATTCTCACAAACTGATTGTGAAATAAAGTACAAATTCAGCTTAAAATTAAGTGAAATGCTAAATGTAAAATTAACAAATTGTTGGAAAGAGATCGACTCTTAGATCACTTAAAATTCAATCACTCGTTAACTTTACTGCATTTAGTACTCTGACCAAGCAGGACTCCCTAAAACTGGACTCAGTGCAGCTTATTGCATTTAGGGTTAGGGGAGAGAATTCAAAAGCTTAGGGATGAGACCAGAAAGTGCCGGAAATACTCAGCAGGTCTGGCAGCATCTGTGTAGAGAGAAACAGAGTTAATGTTTCCGGTCTCTGACCCTTCATCAGAAGTGGTAAACGTTAGGAATGTAACAGTCTGTAATTTAATCTATCCCCTCTCTGTCCCATCACAGTCCTTCCTTCTTGTTCTTCTTCCCACTTCCCCTCTTTCACTTGCTCAAAGACTGTTACATTTCTAACGTTTACCAGTTCTGATGAAGGGGCACAGATCTGAAACATTAACTCTGTTTCTCTCTGCACAGATGCTGCCAGACCTGCTGAGTATTTCCAGTGTTCAGCATCCGCAATATTTTGCTTTTATTTTAGTGTTTAATTCACTGACATTTATCTTCCAGGAATTCCTCCCTGGAAGTTCTGCTCTCCTCTTCCAGAGCATAGGGCCTCGGCAGCTGAAGGCAGGACCACCAATGGTAGAGCAATTAAACTCGGAGATGCTCAAGAGGCCAGAAATAGATGAGTGCAGATATCTCGGAGGGTTGTCGGGCTGGAGGAGATTACAGAGATAAGGAGGAGTGAGATAATGAAGGATTTGAAAAGAAGGCTGAGAGTTTTAAAATTGAGGTGTTGCTGACCAGGAGCCAATGTAGGTCAGTGAGTCCAGGGGGTAATGGGTGAACAGGACTTGGTGTGAGTTAGGACATGGGCAGCAGTGCATTGGATCACCTCAGTGTTATGGAGGGTAGAATGTGGGAGACCAGCCAGGAGTGTGTTGGACTAGTCGAGTCTACAGGTAACACAGGCAAGGGGGAGTGTTTCATCAGCAGAAGAGCTGAGAGAGGGGCAAAGTTGGGTGATGATACGGAAGTGTAAGTAGGCTGTTTTAGAAATATTTAGCAGGAAGCTCGTCGCAGCGTCAACTATGAAACCAGGTTGTGAACAGTTTGCTTTAGTTTCAGACAGTTGCCAAGGAGAGAGATCCAGTCTGTAGCTAGGAAACTTTTGACGTGGGGTTTGAAAACAACGGCAGCAGTCTTCCTAATATTTAATTGGCATGGCAGATGTGTGAGGAGATACATTGTCAGAAGATTTGATATATATCATCCGTTCATGGGATGTGGGTGTCGTTGACTAGGGCAGCATTTATTGCCCATCCATAATTGCCCTTGAGAAGGTGATGGTGAGCTGCATGCAAAGAACAAAGAACAAAGAAAATTACAGCACAGGAACAGGCCCTTCGGCCCTCCAAGCCTACGCCGATCCAGATCCTCTCTCTAAACATGTCGCCTATTTTCTAAGGGTCTGTATCTCTTTACTTCCTGCCCATTCATGTATCTGTCTAGATACATCTGAAAAGACGATATCGTGCCCGAGTCTACCACCTCCACTGGCAATGCGTTCCAGGCACCCACCACCCTCTGCATAAAGAACTTTCCACGCATATCCCTCCTAAACTTTCCCCTCTCACTTTGAACTCGTGTCCCCTTGTAATTGAATCCCCCACTCTGGGAAAAAGCTTCTTGCTATCCACCCTGTCTCTCCCTCTCATGATTTTGTACACCTCAATCAGGCCCCCCCCTCAACCTCCGTCTTTCTAATGAAAATAATCCTAATCTACTCAACCTCTCTTCATAGCTAGCGCCCTCCATACCAGGCAACATCCTGGTGAACCTCCTCTGCACCCTCTCCAAAGCATCCACATCCTTTTGGTAATGTGGCGACCAGAACTGCACGCAGTATTCCAAATGTGGCCGAACCAAAGTCCTATACAACTGTAACATGACCTGCCAACCCTTGTACTCAATACCCCGTCCGATGAAGGAAAGCATGCCGTATGCCTTCTTGACCACTCTATTGACCTGCGTTGCCACCTTCAGGGAACAATGGACCTGAACACCCAAATCTCTCTGTACATCAATTTTCCCCAGGACTTTTCCATTTACTGTATAGTTCACTCTTGAATTGGATCTTCCAAAATGCATCACCTCGCATTTGCCCTGATTGAACTCCATCTGCCATTTATCTGCCCAACTCACCAGTCTATCTATATTCTGCTGTATTCTCTGACAGTCCCCTTCACTATCTGCTACTCCACCAATCTTAGTGTCGTCTGCAAACTTGCTAATCAGACCACCTATACTTTCCTCCAAATCATTTATGTATATCACAAACAACAGTGGTCCCAGCACGGATCCCTGTGGAACACCACTGGTCACACGTCTCCATTTTGAGAAACTCCCTTCCACTGCTGCTCTCTGTCTCCTGTTGCCCAGCCAGCTCTTTATCCATCTAGCTAGTACACCTTGGACCCCATGCGACTTCACTTTCTCCATCAGCCTACCATGGGGAACCTTATCAAACGCCTTACTGAAGTCCATGTATATGACATCTACAGCCCTTCCCTCATCCATCAACTTTGTCACTTCCTCAAAGAATTCTATTAAGTTGGTAAGACATGACCTTCCCTGCACAAAACCATGTTGCCTATCACTGATAAGCCCATTTTCTTCCGGATGAATGACCAGGGATAATACAAGCTGAATGGCACAACTTTAAAGCTATTGAGAGTAACAGAGAGACCTGAGGTGTTTGTATGCAATCTTTGAAAGTAGCTGGACAGGTTAACAAACAGTTCACAAAGCAAATAGATTACTCGGCTTGATTAATAGAGACACAGAGTAGACTGGCCAGGATATTGTGTTAACCCTATAGAAAAGACTAGTCCGGCTCCATCTGGAGTATTGTGTCCAATACTGGAAACCACACTTTAGGAAGTACATGAAACCTTGGAGAGGGGACAGAAGAGTTTTACTGGAACTTTTCCAGGGATGAGGGATTACAGTTATGTAGCTGGGATTGTTTTCCTTGGAGCAGGGACATTTACAAGGTGATCAGATAGGGATATTTAACATCATGAAGGGTTTATGTAAATTATCTAAAGTTTCTAATGTTTGAGGGGCCATTAACCAGAGGACATAGATTTATGGTGATTGGAAAAAAGAAGCAGAGTTGACATGGGCATTATTGTAATGCAATTTTTGTTTCGGATTTGCAAATTATTGTCTGATAGGCTGAAGGATACAGATTCAAAAGTAGGTTCAAAAAGTGATTTGGTTAGATATTAAGGGGAAAAGTTCAAGGATCTGGGAAAGATCCAGGGTGTGGAACTCACTGGAAACTCATCAAAAGAGCCAGCACAGACTTCATAGACCAAATGTCCCCCTTCCATGCAATGCTATTATATGTTTCTATGACTTTTCCTGCCTGTACTTTTACAATTTTCCTATCGTTTCAAAAGGTGTTTGATAAAGTACTATATAACAGCCGTGTGACCCAATTAGAAACACATGGGATTAAAGGGCCAAAGTCAGCCGGGGCTCAGTTTGTAGCTCTCTCCCCTTTCAGTCACAAGCTTCCAGGATCAAGTGTCATGAAATGACTTTTTCACAAGAATCAAGGCTGACAGTGCAGCGACAGTACTGAGGGAGTATTGCGCTATCAGCTGAGCAGTCTTTCGAATGAAACGTTAAACCAAGGCCCCATCTGCCCTCTCAGGTGGATGCTAATGATCCTGTGAGATTATTTAGCAGCAGATCAGGGGATTTATTCCCTGTGGCCTGGACAATATTTATCCATCAAGCAACATCATAAAAACAGATCTGGTCATGATCACATTGCTGCTTGTGGGATCTTGCTGTGCGAAAATTGGCTGCCCTTTTTCCGACAGTACAAGAGTGAGTCGGCATTATAAGTATACGTTGATTGTAAATCGCTTTGGAACATGTAGTAGTCATGAAAGGCGCTACATAAATGGAAGTCCTTTTTTTTCTTTTTCAATCCCAGCATGCAAGAAATTAGTTAGGTGACAGGTATCAGAGAGTGGGGAATAATGGCTGTTTTTCAGCTGGAGCGAAGTACACAGTGGGGTTCCCCAGGGTGACTGTTGGGATCCCTGGTGTTGCATGCTAATGCAGTGGGCTTGTGTACAGAGGGGGTAATGTCCAAGTTTTCAGATGGAAGGAAACTCAGAAATGTTAATAAACAGTGAGAAGGATAGTAACAGACTTCAGGAGGACAGAGACTGACTGGTGAATTGGACAGGAACATGGCAGATGGAATTTAACACAGTGAAATGTGAAGTGAGACATTTGGGTAGGAAGTATGAGAAGAAAAAAATATAAAATAAATGATACCATTATAGAGTGAGTGCATGATTAGAGAGACCTAGGGTGTAAACACACAGATCTTAGTTAGTAGCATGCAGTGTCCTTGGTGTTAGAGAGAGACACAGAGTAATAAAACTCAGGAGGAAATGCTGATATTTATACATCATTGGTTAGGTCCCAGATGGAGAATTGTGTCCAATTCTGATCACCACACATTGGTAAGGATGTCAAGGACGTAGTGAAGATACAGAGGTGAATTACGAGAATGGTACCAGGGATCTGGGAATACAGTTACGTGGATAGATTCGAAAAGCTGGGATTGTTCTCATTAGAGCAGTGATAGGTAAGGGGAGATTTGATATAAAATTCAAAATTATGAAGGGTTTTGATAAGGTAATCAATGTGAAACTGTTTCCAGTGTCAGAAACAGGGTTGGCACAGTGGTGCAGTGGTAAGCATTGCAGCCTCATATTATGGGTACTGCCTGTGTGGAGTTTGTGGGTTTCCTCCCTCAGCCAAAAGTCTTGCAGGTTGATAGGTAAATTGGCCATTATAAATTGCCCCTAGTATAGGTAGGTGGTCGGGGAATATAGGGACAGGTGAGGATGTGGTAGGAATATGGGATTAGTGTAGGATTAGTATAAATGGGTGGTTAATGGTCGGCACAGACTCGGTGGGCCGAAGGGCCTGATCGAGTGATGTATTTCTAAATCCAAAAATCTAAAGTTCAGTATTAAGAAGACACAGACTGAAGGTAATTGACAAAAAAACAGAGGTGAAATGAGGAGAATTTTCTTCCACAGCGAGTTGTTGGGATCTGGAATTCACTGGCTGAAAACATGGTGGAAGCAGATTCAATAATATCATTCAAAAGGCAATTTAGCAAATACTTGAAAAGGAAAAGAAAAACAGGAGTCTGGGGAAAGAGGAGGAAAGAGGAACTAATTAGATGGCTCTTTCGAAGAGACAGCACTGACACAAAGGGCAGAATAGCCTTCTTCTGTGCTGCATCAATCTCTTATTTTATGAGCAAGAGAAAGTGAGTGAAGAGAGAGAGAAAGACAGAATGTGAGAAAGTGTGAAAGAGAGAACAGCAAATAGAAATAGAGAGTACGTCGTGTTTTTGGGCAGAGGGATCATGATCTGCCCGTGCCCGTTCCTGTTGAGGCAGGTGACAAACACACTTCCTGCTGCCTCCTCATTTCCATGAATTCTACGTGCCACCCCGGGTAACCCGCGCTGCTGTCTGTCTGGATGCTTAACAGGGCCCTAAAGGTGTGTGAGGCTGACACATGTTTCAGCCAGGTTCAGCTTTTAAACGCAGTCTGTCCCTCTTAAAGAGGTGATGCACTGATTCACTGGAGGCTGCAGCTGCTCACTGTGAATTCTGCAATTGGAGACAAGGTAAATAGCACACTGCAACAGAGGGTTCTGCGGTTCACGGATGTGGGGATGGATGTCTTAGTTACGAAGGGTGACAGGAGGAGAGAGGCTCTGTTTCCGTGTGGTGGGGTGGAGACTCTCAAGGAACGTCCTCCGAAGGGAATCGGTGAAGGTGGCCAGGGAGGTCAATGCAAGAATTCTCGCCACGAGACTCTGGCAGCAGAGCCAGAAGAAGTTTAATGAGCTCATACGGGTGGTCAATGTCATTGAATTAATCTCCAAATGGCATCCCCTACCCCCAACATCACCAACCTCTCACACTGCTCAATGCACCACACTCCCATCACTCACCCATCAGCAGTCCCTAACACTCAGGACTCACACCTAACATTCACATACTCCACCTCA
This sequence comes from Heterodontus francisci, assembly GCF_036365525.1. Classification (NCBI taxonomy): domain Eukaryota; kingdom Metazoa; phylum Chordata; class Chondrichthyes; order Heterodontiformes; family Heterodontidae; genus Heterodontus; species Heterodontus francisci. Next base: position 269,511 of record NW_027141896.1, read on the forward strand.
CCCTCACACACCTTGTACTGATAGCAGCCTCACACCCACCTCTCACTGCCTCCAATTACCTACAGCTATTCAGCTATGGCAGGCACATCATCAAAACACAGTGTAAAACAATCATTAATATTCTGCCTTCTTTCTTTCTGGCCAAGGTGATCCATATTCACAGGGAGCAGCAAGTGAACCGGCGAGTGCCAGGCATACCTTCAACCCCTGAGCTTGAGGGAGGAGATGGTTCTTCACATCATGGGACCGGCTGTGACAGAGCCCGTGGCATCCGGCATCGCTGAGAGTATTCAGGATGATGCTATGTTCCTGCCTTATGCCCCTTCTTAACTCCCACCTCCCCCCACATCCTGCTGTCTGGGATGATGTACAAGCTGCAGATGGTGGGATCATGGACCTCCTGCTTTCCAACCCACCCACAATCTCTCATCCCAATACGACCCTTCTGATTTTACACTTCCCAATGGTACCCCAAAACTGCCAGCTTCCCAGTCACAGCAGCTCCAGGAGACAGAGAGAGAGCATCAGCACAGGACTGATGGTGAAGCCCCATCTCTTAGTCTGATACTCACAGCCTCCAGCTCAAATACTTCCACTGTGTGTGCCTTAGAGGCTGGTATAGAGTCGGAATCTGCACATGCTGATTCATCGAACACGCACGAACTGCAGTCAGGGCAGGGGGAAAGGATAGTGCATGTGGCAGCTCCCGGACAGCGAGGTCACAAACGTGTTACAATACACAGGACTCAGATCAGAACATTACTGGGCTGCTGCCTACGTCGAGGTGGTACAGTTTGAATCGAAGCCCTCAAGGCCCAGAGCTGCTCGAGGACGTCCTGCAAGGTCATCTGCAGTCTCCCTGAATGAAAGTCAGCAGTCTTCCACCAGCCATGCTGCAGTCACTAGGGAAACACTGGGGAGCACGAGGCAAGTCGAGGGAACGCACAAGACAGAGACTAAGGGAATATACAAGGGTGAATAGTTCAATTTTCCTTTTGTATAATTGGATGTGTTGTTGGATAAAGATGTTACTGAAAAGGTTTATGTTGGTGGTTTTTATTACAGGATGGTGACCAAGGGGACACTGTGATGGGGCGTCTCAGATGGGTGAAATGGTGGAGAATGGGGGATCCATGGTGGGAAAGGGAAGTTGTCCTATGGGAAACAAAATCTTAGCAGGGACTCTCCGACAGCCTGTCTAGTTCGAAGGCGTCCAGGAAATATCCTCCCTGCGTCCTATTCCTCCTCCTGAGGTGTCCTCCGGATTCGTGGTGCCAATGCCTGTGTCCTCGTGATGGTGATGATATGAAGGGTGCAGCAGAACACCATGAACTTGGACACCTGCTTCAGTGAGTACTGGAGGGCTCTCCCCGTGCGGTTCAGACATTGGAAGCATTGCTTCATCACACCGATGGTCTGTCCCACCATGTTCCTGGTGACTCCATTGCTCACATTATACACATGTTAATTGTGGGAGGTTGGGTGGCGGTGGTAGGTGGTTTGGGGATGTAGAAACATGAGCTGCGTCGAGACGGTTTTTTTCTTTGCCTCCGAGGAGCCACATTCTGGTTCTGTATGGAAGCCCTAAGTGTTGAGAATGGCTGACTGCTTCAGAATGAAGGTATGGTGGCTGCTGACAGGGTAGTGAACATTCACCAACATGATGTACTGGGCATGCTCACACACCAACTGTACATTAATGGAGTGAGAGTTCTTTCAGTTCCTGTACCTCTCCCCATTGACATGGGGCCCCCGCAGAGACACCAACACCATCAGGATTCCCGCTGTCCTGACAAAGCCACGGGATCTCTCATTCTGCTTCTCCCTGCTGAGCGAAAAAACGATGACATAGATGGTCACCCTCACCTCCCAGAATTATCAATGGGAATGGACAACACACAGGCCTCGCAACTACTGGTCAGTAAGTTTAACATCAGTGGTGAGGAAGGTTTTTGAAACTAAATCAGCGGGAAAAAAATCAAAACACACTAGGAGATGTTTGAGTTAATTAAGGGTTGTCCGCACGGATTTTTAAAAAGCAGATCATGCTTTCATGAACTAATTGAATTTATTTTGATGAAGTAACAGAGCAGGTTGATGAAAAGAATGTGGTGGATGGTCTACATGGATTTTAAGAAAGCGTTTGATGAAGTACCACACAAAAGGATGTGGAAGCTTTAGAGAGGGTGCAGAGGAGATTTACCAGGATGCTGCCTGGACTGGAGGGCATGTCTTACGAAGAAAGGTTGAGGGTGCTCGGTCTTTTCTCATTGGAACGAAGAAGGATGAGAGGTAACTTGACAGAGGGGGTACAAGATGATGAGAGGCATAGATAGATTGGATAGCCAGAGGCATTTTCCCAGGGCAGAAAGGGCTATCACCAGGGGGCATAATTTTAAGATGATTGGAGGAAGGTTTTGGGGAGATGTCAGAGGTAGGTTCTTTACACAGAGAGTGGTGGGTGCGTGGAACGCACTGCCAGCGGCGGTAGTAGAAGCAGATACATTAGGGACATTTAAGTGACTCTTGGATAGGTACATGGATGATAGTAGAATGAAGGGTGTGTAGGTAGTTTGATCTGAGAGCAGGTTAAAGGTTCAGCACTACATCGTGGGCCGAAGGGCCTGCACTGTGCTGTACTGTTCTATGTTCTATGTTCTAAAATGTTGGATAACAAAATTGAATCACATGGATTAGCATCCAATTGGATCAAATATTGATTGATGGAAAGAAAAGGGTGAGTAGTGTTAAATGGTAATTTATCAGACTGGAGGATGGTAGGCAGTGATGTTCCCCAAGGGTCAGTGCTGGAACCACTTTTTTTTTGCTATATATAAATGACTTGAATCTTGGAATACAGAGCAGAATTTCAAGGCTTGCCAATGACACCGAACTTGGACGCGTGGCAAACACTGAGGATGAGACAAACTGCCTGCAACAGGATATCGACAATCCAGCAGAATTAACAGAGAAATGGCAGGTGGAATTTAGTACAGAGGAGTGTGAGGTGATGCCTTTTGCCAGACGGAATAGGAAGGCAAGATAGACTTAATGACACAGTTCTGAACATTGTGCAGGAGCAGAGGGACCTGGGGCTCCATATGCATTTATCATTGCAGGTGGCAGGACATATTAGGAGAGTGTTTAGTAAAACATATCAGATCTTGGAGGCAAGGATACAAAAGCAGGGAAACATAGAAACATAGAAAATAGGAGCAGAAGTAGGCCATTCTGTCCTTCGAGCCTGCTGCGCCATTCGTTATGATCATCGCTGATCATCCAACTCAGTAATCTTTTCCCCCCATATCCTTTGATCCCTTTAGAACCAAGAGCTATATCTAACACCTTCTTAAAAACATACAATGCTTTGGCCTCGACTGCTCCCCGTGGTTGCGAATTCCACAGGCTCACCACTCTCTGGGTGAAGAAATTTCTCCTCATCTCAGTCCTGAAAGGTTTACCCCTTATCCTTAGACTGTTACCCCTGGCTCTGGACACCCCAACATCGGGAACATCCTTCCTGCATCTAGTCTGTCCAGACTGATTATAATTCTGCAGGTTTCTATGAGATCCCTCCCTCACTCTTCTGAACTCCAGCGAATATAATCCTAACCGACTCAGCTTCTCCTCATACATCAGTCCCGCCATTCCAGGAATGAGTCTGGTAAACCTTCGCTGCACTCCCTCTATTGCAAGAACCTACTTCCTCATATATGGAGACCAAAACTGAACACAATATTCCAGATGTGACCTCACCAAGGCTCTGTATAATTGCAGCAAGACATCCCTGCTCCTGTACACGAATCCGCTCGTTATAAAGGCCAGCGTACCATTTGCCTTTTTACCGCCTGTTACACCCGCATGCATACCTTCAGCAACTCGTGTACTAGAACATCAATAATTCCCTTCTCTCAGTTTATACCAGTTCTGATAATAATCTGCCTTCCTGATTTTGCTACCAAAGTGGATAACCTCACATTTGCCCACAATTATATTGCATCTTCCATGCATTTGCCCACTCACTCAACTTGCCCAAATCACACTGAAGCCTCTATGCATCCTCCTGACAACTCACCCTCCCACCCAATTTTATGTCATCTGAAAATGTCGAGATATTACATTTAAATCCCTCATCTAAATCATTAATATATATTGTGCGTAGCTGGAGTCCTAGCACCGATCCCTGTGGTACCCACTGTTCACGTTCTGCCATTCAGAAAAAGACCCGTTTGTTCCCACTCTTTGTTTCCTGTCTGGCAACCAATTTTCTATCCATCACAATAAACTACCCCCAATCCCATCTGCTTTAATTTTACATGCTAATCTCTTATATGGTACTTTGTCAAAAGCCTTCTGAATGTCCAAATAAACCATATCCACTGGCTCCCCCTCATCAACTCTACTAGTTACATCATCGAAGAATTCCAGTAGATTTGACAAGCATGATTTCATTTTCGTAAATTCATGATGACTTTGTCCAATTCTACCACTGTTCTCCAAGTGCTCTGCTATAAAATCTCTGATCATGGCTCCAGGATTTTCCCCACTTTCGACGTCAGGCTCATTGGTCTATAATTCCCTGTTTTCTCTATATATCCCTTTTTAAATAGTGGAGTTACATGAGCTACCGTCCAATCTGTAGGAACTGTTCCAGAGTCCATGGAATCTAGGAAGATGTCCACCAGTGCATCCACTATTTCTAGGGTCACTTCCTTAATTATTCTTGGATTAAGATTATCAGGCCCAACACCATTTCTCTACGAAGACTGATTTATTTAACTTCCTATCTCTCACTAAACCCTGTGTTCCCCAACATTTCTGGTATGATATTTGTGTCCAGAATCAAAGTATGCACTTAGATGGTCAGCCATTTCTTTGTTCCGCATAATAAATGCCCCTGTTTCTGTGTGTAAGGGACCTACATTTGTCTTCACCAATTGTTTTCTCTTCACATACCTATAGAAACTTTTACAGTCAGTTTTTATGCCCCCACAAGCTTACTCTCTTACTCTATTTGCTGCTTCTTAATCAATCCCAATGTCCTCCTTTGCTGAATTCAAAACTGCTCCCAATCCTCAGGTCTGTTGTATTTTTTTTCCCTGGAGAATTTGTGTGCCTCTTCCTTGGATCTAATGTTATCTCTAATTTCCCTTGCAAGCCATAATTTGGCTACCTTTCCCTTTTTTTTTCTTTTGTGCCAGGTATGCTGTTATAGATGCTACGCTGAAACTTTGTAATGCTTTGGTTAGACTCGAACTAGAGAGCTCTGTCCAGTTCTAATCACCACACTTGAGGAAGGATGTAAAGGTCCTTGAGAGAGTGCAGTGGAGATTTACCAGGATGGTTTCAGGGATAGGGGGTTTAGTTACAAGGTTAGTTTGGAGAAGCTGGATTTGTTGTCCCTGGAGCAATGGGGATTGAGATAGATTTGATAGAGGTGTACACGATTATTATAAGCTTAGATAAGATATTGAAGGAAAAGCTGTTCCCGTGATGAAACACGGACTAGGGGTCACAAATGGAACATTTTGGGTAAGAGATGCAGGTGGAATATGAGGAAGAACTTTTTAACACAGTGGATGGTAACGATCTGGAACTCACTGCCCATGAGAGTGGTGGAAGCCGAGACAATCAATGACTTCAAAAGGAAACTGGGTGGAACCTGAAGGAAATGCACTTGCAGGGCTACGGGGATTGAGCAGGGGATTGAGACTGACTTGATTGTTCCACATAGAACCGGAAAGGATGGACCGAATGGCCTCCTTATGTGTCGTAAATGACGCTATGACTCCATCAACCTCTACTACTCTATACTGGATATGTCTCCTGCTCCTGCCTGGAAATATCCAAACACATAGAGTTTCAATTAAACTGCGATCTTAACGTCCACTGACAGCTCCGTCCTCACTCCGGTGTGAGGCTCCATGTGTTGCAGGAGGTGACACAGCTCTGTGACTAACTCCTTTTTGAATCAGAGTCACCTCACACACTGCTCCTGGGGCAGGTAAGGTAGGGAAAGTGCTCTTGGAAAATCCAGGGTGGGTAGGGTAAAGACCCTTCCTCCTCCCTCTTTAGAGAGCGCCCCCTCTCAACATCCTCTGCTCCATTTGTTGGTCATGTTACAGACCCAGAGAAACTGCAACTACAGTCCCCATACCTCGTCCAGAGTTGGGTCACCAAATCCTCTGTCCTCCCTGAATGTCTGCAGCAGCTCACAACACAACATCCAGAAAACCATCCACAGCACCTCCACTAACTTTACAATAGCAAAAGTAAGTCAAAAGCCCCTCGCCTGTAATTCGGATGTCTGGTCCTTTTAAATAACGCTAGAGGGGCTCCTCGTGCTGCAGAATATATGTTCAGCTGAGAATGACTAACACAGGTGGTCAGTGGATCTGCACAGGCCAAGTTTCAAAGACATATATCAAAGCTGCTGCAATGGCTGAGTGGCACCATATTCAGACCCTTCCTCACACTACCAGCACATGCTTGATAAACCCGGGCTAAATCCCTGTCTAGCGCTAAATCCCTGTCCAGCATGGAGCACTGGAAGTGACCGGCAGCTCAGCTCATACCATTTTATGGATCCAAGCGTCCATGACGTTGGGCCCTGTGGCGCTGTGGAGCTGAAAATCGTGGTCAGTGGGAGAATAAAGAGGGGGTGAAGTTTATTTTTAAAGCTAATTGAAGAAAATACTAGAAGGCCAAAAGGAATATGGGAACGGTCAGGGGAATGGGACTAACTGGAGGGGTGAGGCCATGGAGGGATTCAAACACATGAATGAGAATAATAAAATTAAGGTGCTGCCAGACTGGGAATCAATGTAAATCAGTGAGCACAAGGGTGATGGGTGATCGGGATTGGTGTGAGTTAGAATACAGGCAGCAGAGTTCTGGATGGGCTGTGGTTTATGAAGGTTTATAAATGGGAGGGTGACCAGGATAGAATTGGAATAGTCAAGTGTGTATTTAACAAAGGCACAGATGAATGTTTCTGCAGCAGATAGGCTGAGGCAGAGGTGGAGATGTGTGTTCGTACAGAGGTGATAGTAGGCAGGGTTAGTGAGAATATGGAGATGAACTCAGCTCAGATTTAAATAGAACACAGAGGTTGCAAGCTGTCTGGTTCAGCCTCAGATATTTGGCAATGAGGAGATCGTGGTTCATGGATCGTGGATGGAATTTCTTATGGAGACCAATGACAACTGCACTCTTCCCAAATTTAAATAGCAAGAACATTATTTCAGTGAAACAAATTTTACAGATCTCATAGCGGGAAATAGAGACTTACCAGAGACAGCAAAGATGGGAGAGTAAATTACAAGCACTCTAATGCACATAGCAATGGTTTATAGAGCTAATATCTGGAGACTGAAATTTGCCAGGAATAACAACAGCAGCAAGGAGGGCAGAGGAAATGACAAGAATGGTAATGCAGTTAAACATGGTTTATAGAATTAATAGCTAGATACAGAGACTTACTAGGGACACCAATAATAGCCAGGAAGGGGTAGTAAATGTATTGAATATTCCTCAGTGAGTAATAGATCCGACTGTTTAATGAGAACTGATCATAATCTGCAGAAAGAAAGTTAAACTCCCAGATGAAACTCCTGTTCATTGTTGTAACATTCCAATCTATTGTACTCTGATTCTGATCTTTCCTCTTCCTCTCTCCAGAGCCGCTGAACCCTGTTAGTGCCGGGAGTGATGTGATACTCCCACTGACACTATGTGATAACACATTGAAAGGAGCCCCTTATTAATAGAAGAGGGAAATCTTCCAGTGACACAATTAGGGTCCATGGAGACTGACATTAATTGCAGTCACTGAACAAACAGGTTCAGTTAACCCCTTTCAATCCAACAATTTTTGTATAACAATAAACTAGAACATTTACCCGGTCTGGATGGGAATTCTGAGGGTTGGTGAGAGAAGGAATGGTGCAAATGGAAGAAGCACTGCACAGAATCTGTCAATTCTCTTTGGATATCGGAGTGATGACAGAGCACTGGAGGGCTGCAAATTATACACTTAGTTTACAAGAAGGAGGGATGTGGTAAACCCTGTACTGTCCAGTCAATCTGACGTCAGTGGTGGTGAAATTTCACAACCCAGGACAGAAATATTATTTGCTTGGAAAAGCATAGCATAATAAATTTCAAGCCACATGGATATGCTAATGCCAATTCATGTCTGGCAAAGTTCAGCAAGAACTTATCCCAAGGTACTTCACAGCAGCATTATGAAACAAAGTATAACACTGAACCACCAAGGGAGATATTAGGTTAGGTGACCAAATGTTTTGTCAAAGAGGCAAGTTTTAAAGGAGTGTCTTAAAGGATAAAAGCGAGGTGGAGAGATGGAGAGATGGAGCTGTGTAGGGCGTGTATTCCAGAGCTTTGGGCCGAGGCAACTGAAGGTGGAGTAATTAAAATCAGGGATGCACAAGTGGCCAGAATTAAAGGAGCAGAGATATCTCAGAGGTTTGTGGGGCTGGAGGGGATTACAGAGTTAGTGAGGGGTGAGGCAATGGAGGGATTGAAAAACAAGAATGAGAATTTTAAAATCAAGACATTGCTTGACTGTGAGCTGATGTCGGTCAGTGATTGGGGAATTAGACTTGCTGTGAGTTAAGGCACAGGCAGCAGAGTTTTAGATGACCTCAAGGTTACAGACAGTAGAATGTGGGAGAATGAGTTCGAATAGTCCAGTCTACAGGTAATGAAAGCATGACTGAGAGCTTCAGCAGCGGATGAGTTAAGATGGGGTGAAATCAGGCGATGTTATTGAAGTGGAAATAGGTGGTGATAGTGATGGCACGAATATAACGGTGGAAGCTCATTTTGTGGTCAACTGTCACAGAATCACAGAATTGTTACAGGCGGCCATTCAGTCCATCGTGTCTGCACTGGCTGTCCAAAAGAGCAATTTATCTAGTGTCACTCCCCTGCCTTCTCCCTGTAACTCTGTACAATTTTCCTTTTCAGACAGCTATCCAATTTCCTCCTGAATGCCTCGATTGAATCTGCCTCCACCACACTCTCAGGCAGTGCATTCCAGACCTTAAGCACTCGCTGTGTGAAAAAGTTTTCTTCATGTTACTTCTGCTTCTTTTACCAATAACTTTTATTCTTTGCACTCTCGTTTTCAAACCTTTCAGGAGTGGGGACAGTTTTTCCCTATCCACTCTGTCCAGACACCTCATAATTGTGAATACCTTTTTTTCTAATCTCCTCTCAGCTTTGTCTTCTCTAAGGAAAATGTTCCCAGTTCTCCAGTCTCTCTTCATTACTGATATTCTTCATCTCTGGAACCATTCTTGTGAATGTTTATGTACACTCCCCAATGTCTTCACGTTACCTAAAGTGTGGTGCCCAGAACTAGACGTAATACTGCCACTGAGGCCAAACTAGTGTCTCATACAAGTTCAAAATAACCTCTTTGCTTTTGCATTCCATGCTGCTGTGAATAAAGCACAGGATACTGTCTGGTTTATTAAGTGCTCTCAACCTCTCCTGCCAACTTCAATGACCCATGCATATATACACCCAGGTCCTCTGCTCCTGCACACCCTTTAGAGTTGTACAATTTATTCTATATTGCCTCTCCATGTTCTTCCTATCGAAATGAATCACATCACATTTCTCCACATTGAACTTCATCTGCCACCTGTCTGTCCATTTCACCAACTTGTCTATGTCCGTTTGAATTTCTACACTATCCTCCTCACAGTTCACAATGCTTCCAAGTTTTGCATCATCTGCAAACTTTGAAATTGTTCCCTGTGCACCAAGGTCCATGTCATTAATATTTGTCAGGAAGAGAAACGATCCCAACATTGATCCCTGGGGAACTCCACTACAAGTCTTAAATGAAAACAAAAAGTGCTGGAAAGACTCAGCAGGTCTGGAAGCATCTGTGGAGAGTGAAGCAGAGTTAAAGCTTTAGGCCTGTGACCTTTCATCAGAATTGGCAAAGGTTAGAAAGGTCAGGTTTTAAGGAAATAAAGCAAGGGTGGGGCAAAAGAGAAAAAAGAGGTGTTGAAAGGACAGAGGGTCATAGAGATTAACTGACAAGGAGGTCATGGGGCAAAGGCAAAGAGAGTGTGCTTGTGGTGTGGTGAAAGACAAAGCGTTAGTGCAGCGAAGGTGTTAAATGACAAAATAATTAACAGCCCAAGCCAAAAGCAGCAACATAAAAAAATCCAGTTTAAGGCCAGGACATGGCAAAAAAAATGATAAAGCAAAATAATTAAAAGAGCCAGTCTTGATCTGAAATTATTGAACTCAATGTTCAGTCTGGAAGTCTGCAGAATGCCTAATCCGACAATGAGGTGTTGTTCCTCGAGCTGACGTTGATGTTCACTGTGAAAGCTCCGCAGGCTGGGTTGTGGTTTATGGAGGTTTATAACTGGGAAGGTGACCATGATAGAACTGGAATAGTCACGTGTAGATTTAACAAAGGCACAGATGAGAGTTTATGCAGCAGATGGGCTGAGGCCGAGGTGGAGATGGCAGTTATTGCAGAGGTGGTAGTAGGCATGTTTGTTGATGGAGAGAATATGGAGGTGAAATCAGCTCAGGTTTAAATTACTACAGAGGTTGTAGACTGTCTTGTTCAGTCTCAGACTCTGGCCAGTGAAAGGTAAGTGGTTCACAAATAGGGTATGAAGTTTCTTATGGAGACCAATGACACTAGCTTCAGTCTTCAAAAAAATAAATAAATTCCAAATCAGTATTTCAGTGAAGCAAGGTTTACATATCTCATGGCTGGAACTAGAGTCTTACCGGGGCAACAACAGAAGCAAAGATGAGAGATTAAATTACACAAACCATAATGCGGATAGCAATGGTTATATAAAGATAATAGCTGGAGGGATACCAAAATCAGCAAGGGCAGAGTAAATGAGAAGTACAGTAATGCAGTTTAACATGGTTTATAGAATGAAGAGCTGGATATAGAGACTTACCAGGAACACCAACGATAGCGAGGAAGAGATAGTAAATGTATTGAATAATGTTCACTGCGTAATTGATGCGAGATGCTAATGGTAGCCGATCATAGTATGCAGAAAGAGTGTCAAGATCCCAGGATAACCCCCTGCCCATTTTTGTAACATTACAATCTATTGTTCTCAGATTCTGACCCATTATTGTCAGATTCCAATCTATTGTCCTTGGATTCTGATCTATCCTCCCCCTCTCTCTGGAAACGCAAGTCCCTATTAGTGTCAGGGATGATGCTCCCACTCACACTATGTGAAAACACATTGAAAAGAGTCCCTTACTATTAGAAGATGGAGCACCTCCAGTGAAATAATTAGGTTCCATAGAGACTGACATTAATTACAGTCACTGAGCAAATAGATTCCGTTAACCTCTTTCATTCCGACACCTTGCATACCACAATAAAGCAGAAAATTTACTCTGGACAGGATGCGTGAGGGTTACTGAGGGAAGGAATGGTGAAAATAGTAGAGGCACTGGCCAGAATCTTTCAATCCTCCTTGGATATGGGAGCGATGACAGAGGACTGGAGCACTGTAATTGTTACACCCTGTTTAGAAAAGGAGAGATAGAGTAAACCCTGTAATTACTGAGCAGTCAGACACGCATCACTACTGGGGAAATTTCATGGGGTCACAACCCAGGAGAAATATATTCGTTTCTTTGAAAAACATACGATAACAAACAAGAAGCAGTAGGGGTCTGGTAATAACAAATCATGTTTGGCAAACTTCAACAACAATTTATATTTATATAGCGACTTTAACATAATGAAATGTCCCAAGGTGCTTCCCGAAAATGAGATACTAGTTTAAAGCTTGGTCAAAGAAGTAGGTTTTAACGGGCGTGTTAAAGGATGAAAGCGAGGTGGAGAAGCGGAGAGGTGAAGGGAGGGTATTCTAGAACTTGGAGCCTCATTAGCTAAAGGTGCATATAATAGTGGTGGAGTGATGAAAATCAGGGCTGCACAAGAGGCCAGAATTAGAGATGCACAGATATCTTGGCGGATTGTGGAGCTGAAGGATATTACAGAGATAGGGAGCATATATAAGGAGCAAGAGGGTAACTAGAGAACTCAAGGACAAAGGAGGAATGTTATGCGTGGAGTCAGAGAAAATGGGTGAGATTCTAAACGAGTACTTTGCATCGGTATTCACCGAGGAGAGGGACATGACGGATGTTCAGGTTAGGGACAGATGTTTGATTACTCTAGGTCAAGTCGGCATAAGGAGGGAGGAAGTGTTGGGTATTCTAAAAGGCATTAAGGTGGACAAGTCCCCAGGTCCGGATGGGATCTATCCCAGGTTACTGAGGGAAGCAAGAGAGGAAATAGCTGGGGCCTTAACAGATATCTTTGCAGCATCCTTAAACACGGGTGAGGTCCCGGAGGACTGGGGAATTGCTAATGTTGTCCCCTTGTTTAAGAAGGGTAGCAGGGATAATCCAGGTAATTATAGACCGGTGAGCCTGACGTCAGTGGTAGGGAAGCTGCTGGAGAAGATACTGAGGGATAGGATCTATTCCCATTTGGAAGAAAATGGGCTTATCAGTGATAGGCAACATGGTTTTGTGCAGGGAAGGTCATGTCTTACCAACTTAATAGAATTCTTTGAGGAAGTGACAAAGTTGATTGATGAGGGAAGGGCTGTAGATGTCGTATACATGGACTTCAGTAAGGCGTTTGATAAGGTTCCCCATGGTAGGCTGATGGAGCAAGCGAAGGCGCATGGGGTCCAGGGTGTACTAGCTAGATGGATAAAGAACTGGCTGGGCAACAGGAGACAGAGTAGCAGTGGAAGGGAGTTTCTCAAAATGGAGATGTGTGACCAGTGGTGTTCCACAGGGATCCGTGCTGGGACCACTGTTGTTTGTGATATACATAAATGATTTGGAGGAAAGTATAGGTGGTCTGATTAGCAAGTTTGCAGACGACACTAAGATTGGAGGAGTAGCAGATAGTGAAGGGGACTGTCAGAGAATACAGCAGAATGTAGATAGATTGGAGAGTTGGCCAGAGAAATGGCAGATGGAGTTCAATCAGGGATAATGCGAGGTGATGCATTTTGGAAGATCCAATTCAAGAGTGAACTATACAGTAAATGGAAAAGTCCTGGGGAAAATTGATGTACAGCGAGATTTGGGTGTTCAGGTCCATTGTTCCCTGAAGGTGGCAACGCAGGTCAATAGAGTGGTCAAGAAGGCATATGGCATGCTTTTCTTCATCGGACGGGGTATTGAGTACAAGGGTTGGCAGGTCATGTTACAGTTGTATAAGACTTTGGTTCGGCCACATTTGGAATACTGCGTGCAGTTCTGGTCGCCACATTACCAAAAGGATGTAGATGCTTTGGAGAGGGTGCAGAGGAGGTTCACCAGGATGTTGCCTGGTATGGAGGGCGCTGGCTATGAAGAGAGGTTGAGTAGATTAGGATTATTTTCATTAGAAAGACGGAGGTTGAGGGGGGACCTGATTGAGGTGTACAGAATCATGCGAGGGAGAGACAGGGTGGATAGCAAGAAGCTTTTTCCCAGAGTGGGGGATTCAATTACTAGGGTTCACGAGTTCAAAGTGAGAGGGGAAAAGTTTAGGGGGGATATGCGTGGAAAGTTCTTTACGCAGAGGGTGGTGGGTGCCTGGAATGCGTTGCCAGCGGAGGTGGTAGACGCGGTCACGATAGGGTCTTTTAAGATGTATCTAGACAGATACATGAATGGGCAGGAAGCAAAGAGATACAGACCCTTAGAAAATAGGTGACATGTTTAGATAGAGGATCTGGATCGGCGCAGGCTTGGAGGGCCGAAGGGCCTGTTCCTGTGCTGTAATTATCTTTGTTCTTTGTTCTGTGGAGGTATTGAAAACGAGGATGAGAATTTTAAAATCAAGACATTGCTTGACTGGGAGCCATGTCGGTCAGTGATAGAGGAAGAAAACTTGGTGTGAGCTGGGACATGGGCAGCAGAGTTTTGGATGACCTCAAGTTTACAGAGAGTAGAATGTGGGAGATCAGCCAGGAGTGAGTTGGAATAGTTATGCACAGAGGTAACAAAGGCATGAATCAGGGAATCACATAATTGTTACAGCACAGAAAGAGGCTATTCAGTGTATCATGTACACATCGTCTCTCCGAAAGAGCAATTAACCTCGTGCCATTCCCCGCCTTCTCCCCATAACCCTGCACATTCTTCCTTTTCAGATAACAGTCTAATTGCATTTTGAATGCTTCAATTGAACCTGTCTCCATCACATTCTCAGGCAGTACATTCCAGTCCTTAGCCATTCCTTGCGTGAGAAAATATTGCCTCATGTCACTTCTGCCTCTCTTACCCATTAATTTCAATCTGTGCCCTCTCGTTCTCGATTCTTTTCACGAGTGGAAACAGTTTATCTCTGTCTCCTCTGTCCAGACCCCTCATGGTTTTGAACAACTCTATCAAATCAACTCACCTCTCAGCCTTCTCTTCTCCAAGGAAAATGATCCTAACTTCTCCTGTCTATCTTCATAACTGAAATTCCTCATGCCTGGAAGCATTCTCATGGATCTTTTCTGCACTCTCTCCAATGCCCTCACAATCTTCCTAAAGTGTGGTGCCCAGAATTGGACAGAATACTTCAGCTGAGGCTGAATCAGTGTTTTATATAAGTTCAACATAACTTCCTTGCTCTTGTAGTGAATGTCCCTGTTAATAAAGCCCAGGATACTGTATGCTTTATTAAATGCTCTCTCAACCTCTCCTGCCAACATCAATGACTTATGCACACATACACCTCGGTCTCTCTGCTCCTTTAGAATGGTGCCCTTTATTTTACATTATCTCAATATTCATCCTACCAAAATGAATCACTTCATATTTCTCTGCATTGAAATTCATCTGCCACCTGCCTGCCCATTCCACCAAGTTGTCTAAGTACTTTTGAAATTCAACACCATCCTCCTCACAGTTCACAATGCTTCCACGTTTCGTATCATCTGCAAACTCTGAAATTGTGCCCTGAACACCATGGTCTTGGTCAGTTACCTTCTTTGGCCTCCTTGTCTCGAGAGAAAATGTATAAGCGCCTGGAGGTGGTCAGTGGTTTGTGGAGCCGCACCTGGAGTGGCTATAAAGGCCAATTCTAGAGTGAATTGGCTCTTCCACAGGCGCTGCAGATAAAATTGGTTGTCGAGGCTATTTCACGGTTGGCTCTCTCCTTGTGCTTTTGTCTTTTTTCCTGCCAAATGTTAAGTCTCTTCGACTTGCCATTCTTCAGACTCGCCATTATGGCTATCTGCTAGCACTAGAGATCACTGGCAATTGACTCCCACAACTTGTGGTCAATGTCACAGGACTTCATTTCGCGTTTGCAGATGTCTTTAAAGCAGCGACACTGATGGCCGGTGGGTCTGATACCAGTGACAAGCTCGCTGTACAATGCGTCATTGGGGATCCTACCATCTTCCATGTGGCTCACATGGCCAAGCCATTTCAAGCGCTGCTGACTCAGTAGGGTGTATATGCTGGGGATATTGGGCACCTCGAGGACTTCCACGTTGGAGATACGGTCCTGCCACCTGATGCCAAGGATTCTCCGGAGGCAGCGAAGATGGAATGAATTGAGACGTCGCTCTTGTAATATATATCAGGAAAATCAAGGGTGCCAACACTGACCCCTGGGGACCTCCATCCTTTCCTCCAGCCCCCCAAAAACATCCACAAACTACAATTCTTTCTTTCCTGCCACTCAGCCAAAGCCGTATCCATGTTGTTACCGTCCCTTTTCATTCATGAACTATAAGTTTTCTCACAAGTCTGTTATGTGGCACAGTATCAAATGCCTTTTGTAAATACAATACACCACATCAATAGCATTGCCCTCATCAACCCTCTCTGTTACCTTCTCAAAATCTCCAGGCTGTTAGTTAAATAGTATTTGCCCTTTAGGAATCCATGCTGTTTTCCTTACTTAACCCGAATTTGTCCATGTGACTATTAATTTGTCCCGAATTATTATTACTAGAAGCTTCCCCACCACTGCAGTTAAATTGACTGGCCTGGAGTTCTTGGGATTATCTTTAAACCCATTTTTGAACAAGGATGTAATATTTGCAATTCTCCAGTCCTCCGGCATCACCCCTAGTCTAAGGAAGATTGAGAATTTATGGCCAGTGCCTCTGCGATTTCCACCCTCACTTCCCTCATAATCCTTGGATGCACCTCATTGGCCCTGGTGCTTTATTCACTTTACCTCTAGACAGCCTATCTAATATGTCCACTTTATCAATTTTAAACCCTTCTTGTTTCTTAATTACCTGCTCTTTCGCCATTGCCTGTGTTGTACCTTCTTCCTTGTGTTTTGACCCGAGGCGAGAGGTGTGCACTGTTAATTCAGTCCAGCTTCTCCACAGGTCACAGCATTTTTTTCTCATTTTCCCACTTGCTGAAACAGTCCATCAGATACACTATTCTCATCACAATAGAACACACTTTACTGAACTAAACAATTAACAGTTTATCATAAATGAAGCAGGTGTAAGACCAGGAATCCTGCAGCGAGTAACTCACCTCCTGACTCCCCAAACCCTATCCACCATCTATAAGGCACAAGTCAAGAGTGTGATGGAATACTCTGCACTCGCCTGGATGGCTGCAGCTCCAACAACACTCAAGAAGCTCGACATCATCCAGGACAAAGCAGCCTATTTGATTGGCACACCATCCACAAACATTGACTCCCTCCACCACCGACGCACAGTGGCAGCAGTGTGTACCGTCTACAAGATGCACTGCAGCAATGCACCAAGGCACCTTAGACAGCACCTTCCAAACCCGCGACCTCTACTATCTAGGACAAGGGGAGCAAATGCATGGGAACATCACCACCTGCAAGTTCCCCTCCAAGTCATACACAATTCTGACTTGGAACTATATCGCCATTCCTTCACTGTCGCTGGGTCAAAATCCTGGAAGTCCATTCCTAACACAATTGTGAGTGAACCTACCTCCCATGGACTGCAGCGATTCAAGAAGGCAGTTCACCACCACCTTCTCAAGGGTTATGGAGAGATGGGTAATAAATGCTGGCCTAGCCAGTGATGCCTACATCCCAGGATCAAATAAAAAAGTCTCAACTAGAAATGAAGTAAAACAATATCACACAGATCAAATTTTTAAAAATCCAACAATTAATTTTTAACTTCCCTTTCCCACCTTAACCAAACTTCAAAGTCCCTTTCAACCTGAACCAAATTTTAAAGTTACTTTTTTTTTACCTTAGTCCCTTAAAACTCAAACACAGACATATACACTGGTTAACCGAAAACAAGATCTTAAAAAAAAAAGATTTTTCGATCAGAGCTCTGTTACAAACAAAAAGCATTTGGGTTAACTAGTTGCCCATTTTGAAGGAAACAGCAGATGAGTTATGTTGTTCCAAACCAGCATGCAGTCTAACTTCTGAGCACACACATCCAGGTTACCAGACAACAGTTCTCTTCAGGCGGCATTGAGAATTATTTTTAGCAGGCTTTCTTCAAACAGGAAACAAGATGACTCAACTCCGCGGACTTCACAAGGTCTGTTCTGGAATTTCTGGAAAATGAGCTGGGTTGTGGTCTTCTCTGCTTTCTTGACTTTTTCTTCAGACTTGACGTTATCTCCTTCCGGAAGGTAAAACCACACACACTGACCGACAACCAGAAAGCTTGTCAGTTTTTCTGTCCATCCCAGGTGTTCTCTGCGACAATGGGGCTTGTCTAATCAAAGGAGAACGTATCACTTTTCTGCCCGCTACCAGGGTTTCGGCTTCATCTCCAACCCGAGCCTTGTGATAACCAGTAACTCTGTTGCCACTCCAGCTCCCTCTCAGTGACCTCTTGGTGGTTCAATTTTTAATAAAAAAAACGGTCTAACATTTATTCAGCTGAACCATAAATGCCTTTAGAAATATTTTTTTTTAACCAAAAAAGAATCACTTTTGTTACACTTGGTAAAGACAGATGCAACGTATTCATTTAATACCTCAACTATGCCCTCTGCATGCATGTGCAAATCCTCTGTGTGGCCCCTAATTGGTGCAACTCCTCCTTTTGCTATCTGTTTATACGTCTATAGAAAACTTAGGAACTCCATTTAATGCTAGCCGCCAGACTCTTCTCATATTCTATTTTACTTCTCTTACTTGCTTTTATGCTTCCGCTCTGCCTGGTTCTCAGTAGGATTGTCTACCTGGCGTCTGTCATAAGCACACTTTTTCTTCTTCATCTTAATCTCTGCGTCACTCACCTCTTTTGTAATTCAGGGAGCTCTGGATTTGTTTACACTACCTTTCCCCTTCGAAGGAATATACCTTGACTGAGCCCAAACTATCTCTTCTTTGAAGGTAGCCCGTTGTTCAGCTATTGTTTTCCTGCCAATCGTTGACTCCAATTTATTTTCCCCAGCTGCATTCTTACCCCGCTGAAGTTGGCCTTCCCTCAGTTAATTATTCTTACCCTTTGTCCTTTTATGTAGTCAGCCTGAACCTTATGACGTAATGACCACTGTCCTTTAAGTGCTTCCCTACTGGTATTTGATCCACTTGGCCCACCTCATTCCCAAGTACCAGATCCAGCAGCGCCTCTTTTCTTGAATGAGGGTTTCAGCAGCAGATGAGCTGAGGCAGGGATTTAGCCAGGTGACGTTACAGAGATGGAAATACGCGATTGTGGTGATGGCACCAGTATGAGGTTAGAAGCCTATTTTGTGGTCCAATGTGACACCAAGGTTGTGAACAGACTATAGTAATGTCAGACAGTTACTAGGAAGAAGGAAGGAATTGCTAGCTAGGGAAGGGAGATTGGAGCGGGAAGCAAAAACAAGGGGCTGAATCTTATTCTCCCCAGCGGAGTGCGAAACATTGGTGGCCCATATGTGCAGTCTGTGTCTGCTGTGCCACTGTGATGTAGCAGGCGACGTCTCATTTTAATACAGTGAACGGGCCGCCCACTCCACCCCCAATCACGTAACAGGGACGGCCTCAGCGACAACAGTAGTGTTGTCAGCTGTCTCTGTCCAGACACTGGTGCCATTTTTAAAGGGCAACCAGACCTGCCACAAAAAGTGCAAAGTTTAACCCCGTACACACACCCCCGCCAGTGCACTGCAAATAAAATGTTGCCCATTTCCCCCAAAAAACTTACATTGTATAGTTGCCTTCCCACCATCCCCTCCAAAGACTTAAACTGCCGAGTACCCTCGCAACCCAACAACTGTCCAAAGTGTAGAGTTTGCCCCTTCTTCCCCTACACTATTAATGCAGAGTTGACCACGCCCGCCACAAGCACCAGCCACCACCACCCACCCCATCAGTACTCTAAAAATCCTACTTTCCCCCCTTCCCCACCTCTGTGGCGTTGGCTTTCCCTGGACGGGAAAGCGACGGTGTGTGAGAAGAAGGGTCACTGACCCGAAACGTTAACTCTGCCTCTCTTTCCACAGATGCTGCCAGACCTGCTGAGTGGTTCCAGCATTTCTTGTTTTTATTTCAGATTTCCAGCATCTGCAGTATTTTGCTTTTATTATGAAGGTGTGTGAGTGTCAGCCGCTGCTTGGAAGATCCCGGGCTGTCAGGAAGATCACAGGGAATTGGACTGAAATGTATACATTACGTTTATTGAAATATTTAAAGGAGGGTACCGCTGCCGAGCGGTTGGGGGGAGGAGGCAGGGAGCCACGAGCCTCTGCACAGCTGGAAAGATCAGGCCCAGCAATCCCGATGTGTGGCTCCATGGAGACCTACATCAGGAGCCCAACAGAGTCCAGCCCAATGGTTTCAGTATTCCAAATATTTTATTGGAGGACATTTCTGCTCATCCAGTACTGGATGTTGCATAAGCAGTCTGATAATTTAACAACAGTGGAGGAGTGGAGAGAGGTGGTGGTGAGGTAAACTTGATGGAGTTCTTTGATAAAACAATGGAGAGGGCTGATGAGGGTGGTGTGATTGAAGTTATATATATGGATGTTCAAAAGGTGGTTGATCAAGTGACATTCAATGGACAGGTTAGGAAAACTGAACCCTATGGATTAAAGGGACAGTTATATTGTGGATATAACATTGGCTAATGAAAAGTCAACAGAGAGAAATGGTGAAAGGTTGTTGGTCAGACTTCAGGTGAGTATACAGTGGTGTTCCCCAGGGCTCGATATTAGGACCACTGCTCTGTTTGCTCTTGGAGAACCCGGGGTGTGTAGGGCAGAGTCCCCTCCTCCTCCGACTTTACAGAGTGTCCCCTCTCTAGCCTCTGCTCCATTTGTAGGTCATGTAACTACAGTCCCCATAACTCGTCCAGAGTTCGGTTAGCAAATCCTCTATCCTCCATGAATGTCTGCAGAAGCTCACAACGCAACCTCCAGAAAACCATCCACAGCACCTCCACTAACTTTACAATAACAGAAGTAAGTCAAAAGCACCTCACATGTCAGCTGAGTAAAAAATACACGCATATTAACTAGGAGCAGACGTAGGCCATTCGGCCCTCGAATCTGCACCGCCATTCAATCAGATCATAGCTGATCGGTTTGTGTTTCGAATTCCGCACTCCCATCTAACCTTGATAACCTTTCATTCCATTGCCTGATAAGAATCTATCTATCTCCACCTTAAAAATATTCAATGACCCCGTCTCCACCACCTTCTGTGGCAGAGAATTCCAAAGTCACACAACCCTCTAGAGAAAAATGTTCTCCTCCTCTCTGTCCTAAAGCGGCGACCCCTAATTTCGAAACAGTGCCCCCTAGTACTGGACTCACCCACAAGAGGAAACATCCTTTCCTCATTCACCGTGTCAAGGCCTTTCAGGTTCTTATAAACTTCAGTCAAATCTCCCCTCACCATTCTAAATTCCAGTGAAAACAAGACCTTCCGTCCAACCTTTACTCAGAACACAACCTGCTCATTCCTAGTATCAATCTAGTAAACCACATCTGAACCACCTCCAAAGAATTCACATCCTCCATTAAATAAGGAGACCAAAACTACAGACAGTATTCGAGATGTGGTCTCACCAATGCCCTGGATAACTGAAGCATCACATGCTGACTTTTATTTTCAATTCCTCTTGTAATAAAGGAGAGCATTCCATTAGCCTTCTTTGTTACTTGCTGTACCTACCTACTAACTGTTTGTGACTCATGCACTACAGAACCTAGATCCCTCAGCACCTCGGAATTTTGCAGTCCTCCTGCCAAAGTGAAAAACTTCACATTTTCCCACATTATACTCCATCTGTCAGATTTTTTCCCCACTCACTCAACCTATCTATATTGGCCTACAACCTCCTTATGTACTTTTGACAACATACTTTCCTACCTATCTTTGAGTCATCTGCAAATTTAGCTAACATGCCATCGCTTCCCTCATCTAAGTCTTTCATATAAATTGTAAAATGTTGAGGCCCCAGCACAGACCCATGATGGACTCAACTTGTCACATCCTGCCAATCTGAAAAGGACCCATTCATGCATACTCCCTCTTTTCGGCAACCGGCCAATAAAACTTTGATCCAAGCTAATATGTTACCCACTACACCATGAGCTCCTACTTTGCACAATAACCTTTTATGTGGCACCTTGTCTAATGCATTCTGGAAATCCAAGCGCAGTATGTCAAAGGGCTCCCCTTTACCCATATCGCATGTTACTCCTTCAAAGAACTCCAATAAATTGGTTAAAGATGACTTCCCTTTCACAAAACAAGGCTATCTATTCGCGATTACCTTGAGTTTTTCTAAGTGCCCAGCGAAAGCCTCCTGAATGATCGATTCAAACATCTTCCCCACGACAGATGTCAAGCTAACTGGCCTATAGTTACCTGCTTTCTGCATCCCCCTCGTCTTGAATACAGGGGTTATATTTATTACTTTCCAGTCTGATCGAACCTTTCCAAAATTAGTGAACTTTGAAAAATTAACAACAACACGACTGCTACCTCATTAGCCACCTCTTTTAAGACTCTAGGATGAAGCACATCAGGACCCGGGGACTTTTCAGACAGCAACTCCATAAGTTTGCTCAGTAAAGCTTCCCTGGCAATTGTATTTTCACCAAGTTTCTCTCTTCCTTCCACCTCCTGATTTACAGCTCCGACTGGAATGTTTCTTGTATCCTCTATAGTGAAGACAGAAACAAAATATTTGTTCATTGCATCCGCTGTTTCCTTTTTATCTACTATTAACTCCACATTCTCACTGTCCAGAGGACCAACGCTCTTTTTACTTAATCTTCTCCTTTTTAAATACGCCGAGAAACTCTTGCAATCCATTTTTACATTTCTAGCTCGCTTCCTATCATACTCGAATGTCTTTCTCCTGATTAACCCGTTAGCCATTGTCTGCTGTTCTTTATATTCTCACCAATTATCTGAACTGCCACTCATCTTTGCACAATTATCTGCCTTTTCCTTAAGTATGATGTTTTCCGTAATTTCTTACTAAACCGCTGGTGGGTCCTCCACCTTATAGTAGGAATATACTTATTGAGGAGTTTTCCTGAAATATCCCCTTAAATGTCTGCCACTGCTTCTCTATTAATCTATCTCCAAGACTAGTAACCCAGTTCACTTCAGCGAGCTCAACTTTCATGCCCAAATAGTTGCCCTTATTCAAATTTAAAATACTGATCTTAGATCCACTCTTCTCTCTTTCAAACTGGATGTAAAATTCAGTCATAATGTGGTCCCTGCTACCTCGAGGTGCCTTTACTCTGAGGTCATTAATTAATCCTGTCACATTACATTATACGAAGTCTA
This sequence comes from Heterodontus francisci, assembly GCF_036365525.1. Taxonomy (NCBI): domain Eukaryota; kingdom Metazoa; phylum Chordata; class Chondrichthyes; order Heterodontiformes; family Heterodontidae; genus Heterodontus; species Heterodontus francisci. The sequence continues at coordinate 292,285 of NW_027141896.1, forward strand.
ATATAACCTTATCTCTGGTTGTTTCCAGAACGTGCTGCTCCAAGAAACTACCTCGAAAGCATTCTATGAACTCTTCATCCGGGCTACTGTTCCCAATCTGATTTTTCCAATTTATATGTAGATTAAAATCACCCATGATTATTGCCGTATGTCTATCACAAGTAAACAATATTTCTTCTTGTATACGATGTCCTACATTGTGATTACTGTTAGGACGTCTGTAGACCACACCTGCTAGGGACTTCTTTCTCCTGGTATTCCTCACCTCCACCCAAATCGATTCTACATGTTGATTTCCTGAACCAAGGTCATCTCGAACTAATGCCCCAACACCATCCTTGATTAACAGTGTCACCCCTCCACATTTACCTAGCTTCCTATTCTTCTTGAATGTCAAATGTCCCTCAATATTCAGGACCAGGAAGCCTGGTCCTTTTAAAAATACTAGAGGGGATTCCTGGTGCTGCTGAATGTATGCTAAGTTGTGAGTGACTAACACACGTGATCGGTGGACACGCACGGACCAAGTTTCAAAGATGTACATATTAGCTGCTAGAAAGGGACATTGATGTTACTCCAAACCCCTCCTCAGACTAACAACAAATGCACAGTACACCCAGGCTAGACCCCTACACAGAATGGGGGACTGTGCTGGCCACACTAGAAGTGGTTGGCTGTTCCATTCACATCGTTTTTATAGATCCAGGTTTTTGTTACATTGGCACCAGTGGCACCTTAATGTAAAAATCACAGCCGGAGGTGCTAGGGAGGGGAAAGAAATTCACTTTCAAAAGGGAATTTAAAAAGGTTTCAAAGGCATAAGATTTACAAGAATATGTGAAATCGAGAGGGGTATAGGGCTAATTGGAGTGCTCAGGCCATGGAGAGATCCAAAGACAAGAATGAGAATATTAAAATTAAGGTGTTGCCAGACCGGGAGACAATGTAGATCAGTGAGCACAGGGGTGATGGGTGATCGGGATTTGGTGTGAGTTAGAACACAGGCAGCAGATTTCTGGATGGGCTGTGGTTTATGGAGGTTAATAACTGGGAGGGTGACCAGGATAGAATTGGAAGGTGACCAGGATAGAATTGTAATAGTCAAGTGTGGATTTAACAAAGGCACAGATGAGGGTTTATGCAGTAGATGGGCTGAGGCAGAGGTGGAGACGGGACATATTACAGAGGTGGTGATAGGCAGGGTTGGTGATGGAGAGAATATAGAGATGAACTCAGCTCAGTGTCAACTGGATGCAGAGGTCGCAAACAGTCTGCTTCAGCCCCAGACATTGGGCAGTGAGGGGAATGCAGACAGTGGATAGGGAATGGAGTTTGTGGCAGTGACTGAAGACAATGGCTTCAGACTTCCCAAGATTGACATGACAAGAACATTAAATTTGTAAAATATGTTTATAGTTCGAAACGTTGGATACAGAGACTCACCAGGGACACCAATAATAGCGAGGATGGGATAATAAATCGTTTGAATCATCTTCAGTGCATAATAGATCCGATCATCTAATGTTAGCCAAAAATAATCTGCAGTAACTAGGACAAACCAAGAGGAGAAACTCCTGCTTCCCATGGTTGTAACATCCCAAGCTATTTTTCTCATGTTCTGACCCAGTGTTGTAACATTCCAATCTATTGTTCTCAGATTCTGACCCATTGTTGTAACATTCCAATCTATTGTTCTCAGATTCTGGTCTATCCTCTCTCTCGCTGGGGCTGCTGAACCTTGATAGCGCCGGAATGATGCTGTTGTTGACACTATGGGATAACACATTGAAAGGAGTCCTGTATTAATAGAAGAGGGAAGCCCTCCAGCGACACAATTAGGGTCCATGGTGACTGACATTAATTACAATCACTGAACAAACAGGTTCAGTTAACCCCTTTCAATCCAACTCTTCTTGTGCCACAATAAAGTAGACCATTTACCCTGTCTTAATGGGATGTGTGGGGGATGCTGAGGGAAGGAATGTTGAAAATAGCAGAGGTAGTGACAGAATGTTCCAATCCTCCTTGGATATGGGCTTGATGCCAGAGATGGGAGGGTTGTAAATGTTACACTCGGTTTAAAAAAGGAGAGATGGAACAAACGGTGTAATTACTGACCAGTCAGTCTAACGTCGCTGGTGGGAAATTTCTAGACTTCACAGCCCAGGACAAAAACATTCGTTGCTTGGAAAAAAACACGGGACAATAAATACACGGGACGGCAGCAGGGATATGGTAATGACAAATCATATCTGGCAAAGCCCAACAACAACTTACATTTCTTGGTCAAAGCAGGAGGTATTAAGTAGTGTCTTAAGGGAGGAAAGTGAGGCATAGAGGCAGTGACAGTGGTATAGCGGTAATGTCACTGAACTAGAAAACCAGAGGTTCAGGCTAATGCCATGGGTTCAATTCCCACATGGCAGTTGGTGGGAATTAACATTCAATCAATTAATAATTTCAATTCATTAATAAAAATCTGGAAATGAAATTTAGTCTCAGTCATGGTGCCATGAATCTATCATCGATTGTTGTAAAAACCGATCTGATTTACTAATGTCCTTTCGGGAAGGAAATCTGCTGTCCTTACCTGATCTGGCCTTCATGTGACTCCAGACCCTCAACAATGTGGTTAACTCTTAACTGCCTTGTGAAATGTCCGAGCAAGTCACTCATTTGTCAAGGGCAATTAGGGATGGGAACAAATGCTGGCCTTGCCAGTGATGCACATATCCCACACACGAATAAAATAAAAGAGGTGTAGTTAGGGAATTCCAGAGCTTTGGGTCTAGGCAGCTGAAGACCTGGCTGGCAGTGGAGCAATGATGAAAATCAAGCATACACAAGAGACCAGGATTGGAGGAGTGCAGATGTATTGGAGGGTTGTGGGGCTGGCGAATATTACATAGATAAGGAGGTGTGAGGACATCGAGGGAGTTGCAAACACGGTTGAGTATTTTAAAATCAAGACATTGCTTAACTGGCAGCAGATGTATGTCAGTGATCGGGGAACGGGACTTGGTGTGAGTTTACACAAGAGCAGCAGAGTTTGGATGACCTCAAGTTTACAGAGAGTAGAATGTGTGAGACAAGCCAGGAGTGTGTTAAAATCTGGAATAGAAAGCTAGTCTCAGTCATGGAGCCATGAAACTATCATCGCTTTTTGTTAAACACCATCTGATTCACTAATGTCCTTTAGGGAAAGAAATCTTCCGTCCTTTCCTGGTCTAGCCCACATATGACTCTAGACTCACAGCAATGTTATTGACTCTTAACTGCCCTCTGTAAAGGCCTAGCAAGCAACTCTGTTGAAGCATTTGAAAAGAAGGCTGAGAGTTTTTATGTTGATGTGTTGCTGACCAGGATCCAATGTCGGTCAGTGAGTTCAGGGGGTGATGGGTGAACAGGACTTGGTGTGAGTTAGGACATGGGCAGCAGTGTTTTTCATCACCTCAAATTTATGGCGGGTAGAATGTGGGAGACCAGCCAGGAGTGTGATGGAATAGTCAAGTCTACAGGTAACACAGGCAAGGGGGAGTGTTTCATCAGCAGAGGAGCTGAGACAGGGATGAAGTCGTCCTATGTTAAGGGGGTGGAAATAGGCAGTTTTATTGATAGCGTGAATATTTGGTAGGAAGCTCATCGCAGGAGCAACTATGACACCAGGTTGTAAACACTTTGCTTTAGTCTCAGACAGTTGCCAAGGAGAGGGATGGAGTCTGTAGCTAAGAAATGTTTGATGTGCGGTTTGAAAACACTGGCTTTAGTTTTCCTAATATTTAATTGGCCTGGCAGATGTGTGAACTGATACATTGTGGAAAGATTTTATAATATTGTTTATTCATGGGTCGTGGGTGTCGCTGGCTGGGCCAGCAGTTATCACCCACCTCAAATAGCCTTTGAGAAGGTGATAGCGAACTGCAGGTGGATGAATGAGGAGAGATAACACAACTTTAAAGGTGGTGAGAATAACAGAGAGACCTGGGGTGTTTGTGTGCAATCTTTGAAGTGAGCTGGACAGGTTAACAAACAGTTAACAAAGAAAATAGCTTCCTAGGTTTTATTAATAGAGACACAGAGTCGAATAGTCAGGATGTTATGTTACACCGATAGAAAAGACTAGATCGGCTCCACCTGGAGCATTGTGTCCAATACAGGGAACCACATTTTAGGAAGGACATGAGCCTATTGGAGAGGGGATAAAAGAGTTTTACTGGAATTTTTCCAGGGATGAGGGATTACAATTATGTAGCTGGGATTGTTCAACTTAGAGCAGGGAAATGTAAAATCAGATCTGATCGAGATGCGAAGCAGAAAGCAGAGAGTAGTAGAGAATATTTATTGTTCAGTCTGGAGGGAAGTACACAGTGCCGTTCCCCTGTTCTGAAGAAGGGTCACTGACCTGAAACATTAACTCTACTTCTCTCTCCACAGATGCTCCCAGACCTGCTGTGTATTTCCAGCATACCTTGTACTTATTTCAGATTTCCATCATCCTCAGTATTTTGCTTTTATTATCCCGAGGGTCACTGTTGGGATCACTGTTGCAGTATGTTAATACGATGGGCTTGTGTACAGAGGGGATACTGTCAAGGTTTTGTGATGGGTGGAAACTCAGAAATGTTAATAAACAGTGAGAAGGATAGTAACAAACTTCAGGAGGACAGAGACTGACTGGTGAAATGGACAGGAACATGGCAGATGTAATTTAACACAGTGAAGTGTGAAGTGAGACATGGGTAGGAAGTATGAGGAGAAACAATATAAAATAAATGGTACCATTATAAAGCGGGTGCAGGATTAGAGAGACCTGCGGCGTACACACACAGATCTTTGATGGTAACATGTAGTGTCCTTGGTGTCAGAGAGAGAGGCACAGAGTAATAAAACCCATGAGGAAATGCTGATGTTTGGACATCATTGGTTAGGTCCCAGCTGGAGAATTATGTCCAATTCTGGTCACCACACTTTGATAAGGATGTCAAGGACTTAGTGAAGAGACTGAGGTGATTTATTAGAATGGTACCAGGGATCTGGGAATTCAGTTACGTGGAGAGATTGGAAAAGCTGGGATTGTTCTCCTTTGAGCAATGAAGGGTAAGGGGTGATTTAATATAGAATTCAAAATCATTAAGGGTTTTGATAGGGTAATTAATGTGAAACTGTTTCCAGTGTCAGGAAGTTCAGTATTAAGAAGACACCGATTGAAAGTAATTGACAAAGAACCAGAGGTGAAATGAGGAGAATTTTCTTACACAGCGAGTTGTTGGGATGTGGGATTCACTGCCTGAAAACATGGTGGAAGCAGATTCAATAATATCTTTCAAAAGGGAATTTAGCCAATACTTGAATAGGAAAAAAAGGAGACTGCGGAAAGTTGAGGGGGGTGGGTGTTGGTGGTGGAATTCATTCAGTAGCTCATTCCAAGAGACAGCACTGAAACAATGGGCCGAATAGCCTCCTTTTGTACTGCATCAGTCTCTGATTCTATGAGAAACAGACAGAGAGTGTAGAGAGCGAGTGAGGACATGCGTAAGTGGGAAAGGAAGATAGAAATAGCGGGAAAATCGGGTTCGCTTCGCTTTTCGGGTGTCGGGATTGTAATTCGTGATCTGCCCTTGCCTATTCGTGTTGAGGCAGGTGACACACAAACTTCCTGCTGCCTTCTCATTTCCACGAATTCTATGTACCGCCTAGGGTGACATGCGGTGCTGTCTGTCTGCTGGGGCCTAAGGTTGTGTGAGGCTGGCTCGTGTTTCATCCAGGATTCAGCTCTTAAAGACAGTCTGTTCCTCTTAAAGGGAAGTTGCACTGAATCACAGGAGGCTGCTGCTGACTGTGAAATGCCGCAATTGGAGACAAGGTAAATTGAGTACTAGGAGAGAGAGAGGGTTCTGCGGTTCACGGATGTGGTGCTGGAGGTCTTAGTCATGGAGGGTGACAGGAGCAGACAGGCCATGTTCCCATGGGGTGGGGTGCAGACCCTCAAGAAATGCACTTCGAAGTAAATAGGAGCAGGTGGCCAGGGAGGTCAGTGCAAGACGTCTGGCCCCGAGGACCTGGCAGAAGAGCCAGAAGAAGTTAAATGAAATCACACGGGTGGTCAATGTCAGTGCATTCATCTCCACATGACATCTCCTGCCCTCAACACCAGTAACCTCTCACACTGCTCAATGAACCACACCCCCATCACTCACCCATCAGCTTTCCCTAACACTCAGGACCCACACCTAACATTCACATACTCCATCTCACCCTCACACACCTTCCACTGATACCAGCCTCACATCCACCTCTCACTGCCTCCACATGCCTCCAGCTATTCAGCTATGGCAGGCACATCACCCAAACACAGTGCAACACAATCAATGACATTCTGCCCTCTCTCTTTCAGGACAAGGTGGCTCATAAACACAGGGAGCAGCAGTGATCCGGTGGGGACCAGGCATACCTTCATCCCCTGAGCCTGAGGGAGTAGATGATTCTCCACATCATGGGACCGGCTGTGACAGAGCCCGTGGCATCCAGCATCACCGAGAGCATTCAGGATGATGTTATGTTGCTGCCTTATGTTCCTTCTTAACTCCCACCTCCCCCTCATCCTACTGTCTGGGAAGATGTACAAGCTGCAGATGGTGGGACCATGGACCTCCTGCTTTCCATCCCATTCCCAATCCCTCACCGCAACCCTCCCCTTCTGATTTTATACTTTCCAATGATAACCCAGAACTGCCAGCTTCCCAGTCACAGCAGCTCCAGGTGACAGAGAGAGAGCAGCAGCACAGCACTGATGGTGAAGCCCCACCACTTGGTCTGAAACTCACAGTCACCAGATCAAATACTTTCGCTTTGTGTACCTCAGAGGGTGGTATAGAGTCGGAATCTGCATGTGGTGAGTCACCGAGCACGAGTGAGCTGCAGCCAGGCCAGGGCGAAAGGATAGTTCATGTGTCAGATCTGCGGAGGGCGAGGTCACAAACGAGTTATAATACACAGGACTCAGATGTGAACATTGCTGGAACAGCAGACAGGAGAATGCTGATCGACATGTGCAGTGAGATACTTTGTCCATTGACAGTCTGTTGTCACTGTCAAAGAACATGGAGGAGTCCGACTCCAACATTGGCACAGGACATTGCACAGAGTCTGAAGCACATTCCTTCCCATGTGGAAGTGGTCACTAACTCCATGACAGCACTAGCGGACCCAGCTGTGATACAATTGTTGGTGACCATTGTCTCAGTTTCCACTGCAGCACAGATGGCAGACACCCAACGTCTCAGTGCTGCAGTGCAAACTCAGACTCAGATTGCTTGCTGCCATGCAGGATCAGACTGCTGTCATAATGGCTGTGGATCTCAGTGTTCAAAGGATTTTGCAGGCTCTCACAGCAGTCCAGCAATCTGTGATCCAGTAGATTACTAGGATTACTGAGGTGTCGCCCTGTGGGAGTGACAGTGTCTCTGTGGAGCATGAACCTGCTGTCCTCTCTCAGGATGGCAGTATTTGTTCTCCCTTCACTGTCACTCCACCAGTGTCCTTGCTGTTATGCATCAGCCAGCCCAGGCTGCTGCTGCTCATGTCGAGGTGGTGCAGTCCGAATCCGAGCCCTCAAATCCCAGAGCTGCTCGAGGACGTCCTGCAAGGCCATATGCAGTCTCCCCAGTGAAATTCAGCAGCCTTGCATCAGCCATGCTGCAGACACTGGGGAAACACTGTGTCGGATCCCTAGCAAAGTCGAGGGAACCCACAAGACAGTCACTAAGGGAATCCACAAGGGTGAATAGTTGCGTTGTGTTTGCATAATTGGATGTGTTGTTGGATAAAGATGTTAAGGAACAGGTTTTTATAGCAGGATGGTGACCAAGCGGATGCTGTGATGGGGCATCTCAGATGGGGGCAATGGTGGAGAATGGGGAATCCGTGGTGGGAAAGTGAAGTTGTCCTATGGCAACCGGAATCTTAGCAGGCAATCGCCGGCAGCCTGTCCGGGTGGAAGGCATCCAGGAAGTCTTCTGGAAATTTCCTGGTTGGTTGGCGATGGATGGTGGGGTTTGAATTCCTTGGGGGTGAATCATGAGCCATGTAAAGACAGGGTAGTGATTCTCTCCCAGGAGCAACATTCTGATTCTCCACACAGTTCTGAAGTTCGTGGGAACAGAGGAGGAGGTGTCGGGCGTCTTGCAAAGCATTAAGGTAAATAAGTCCCCAGGGCCTAATGGGATCTAACGCAGAATACTGAGGGAGGCAAGGGAAGAAATTGCTGGGGCCTTGACAGAAATCTTTGCATCCTCATTGGCAAGAGGTGAGGTTCCAGAGGACTGCAGAATAGCACATGTTCTTCCTTTGTTTAAGAAGGATAGCAAGGATAATCCAGGAAATTACAGGCCGGTGAGCCTCTGGTCAGTGGTAGGGAAATTATTAGAGAGGATTCTTCGGGGCAGGATTTACTTACATTTGGAAACAAATGAACCTATTAGTAGCGAGAGGCAGCATGGTTTTGTGAGGGGGAAGTCGTGTCTCACTAAATTGATTGAATTTTTGAGGAAGTGACGAAGATGATTGTAAAGTAATGGCAGTGGATGTTGTCCATATGGACTTCTGTAAAGCCTTTGACAAGGTCCCTCATGGCAGACTGGTGCAAAAGGTGAAGTCACATGGGATCAGAGGTGAGCTGGCAAGATGGATACAGAACTGGCTCGGTCATAAAAGACAGAGGGTATCAGTGGAAGGGCGCTTTTCTGAATGGAGGGCTGTGAATAGTGGTGTTCCGCAGGGATCAGTGCTGGGACCTCTGCTGTTTGTAATATATATAAATGATTTGGAGGAAAATGTAGCTGGTCTGATTAGTAAGTTTGTGGACAACACAAAGCTTGGTGGAGATGCGGATAATGATGAGGATTGTCAGAGGATACAGCAGGATATGGATCGGTTGGAGACGAGGGCGGATAAATGGCAGATGGAGTTTTATCCAGACTCTCGCTGGCACAAGAGTGACAATATAAATTTGTGTTTGCATTCCCGGACAACTGTACACCTGGATGTGTCTACCCCAGGGATTACATGATAGTCCGTCAACATTCCACCAGTGGTTGGACATAGATCCGGTGTTACAGGTGCCGGACCCACGTCTACCCTTTGCCCTCGATGTCGCGACCACAGATACCACCTTATCAACGGTATTCCTTCAGAAGAAACATGGCCGATTCTGCCGAGTGGAATACTCATCTCACTTGTTAACGTCAGTAGAAAGGGTCTTGACAATGTGTGAAAAAGATTTGCTGGCCGTCTTCTGGGTGATTCAAAATGTTACTTATATTGTCAGCCTCAGCCCCGTTACTATCCTAACTGAACACACGCCCTTCCAGTTGTTACTGGATGGATGACTGAAGGACGGTAATGTTATATTGTCAGCCTCAGCCCTGTTACGATCCTAACTGAACACATACCCTTCCAGTTGTTACTGGATGGATGACTGAAGGACGGTAATGTTATATTGTCAGCCTCAGCCCCGTTACTATCCTAACTGAACACATACCCTTCCAGTTGTTACTGGATGGATGACTGAAGGACGGTAATGTTATATTGTCAGCCTCAGCCTTGTTACTATCCTAACTGAACACACACCCTTCCAGTTGTTACTGGATGGATGGTTGAAGGACGGTAATGTTATATTGTCAGCCTCAGCCCTGTTACTATCCTAACTGAACACATACCCTTCCAGTTGTTACTGGATGGATGGTTGAAGGACGGTAATGTTATATTGTCAGCCTCAGCCCCGTTACTATCCTAACTGAACACACACCCTTCCAGTTGTTACTGGATGGATGACTGAAGGACGGTAATTTTATATTGTCAGCCTCAGCCCCGTTACTATCCTAACTGAACACACACCCTTCCAGTTGTTAATGGATGGATGACTGAAGGACGGTAATGTTATATTGTCAGCCTCAGCCCTGTTACTATCCTAACTGAACACACACCCTTCCAGTTGTTACTGGATGGATGACTGAAGGACAGTAATGTTATATTGTCAGCCACAGCCTTGTTACTTTCCTAACTGAACACACGCCCTTCCAGTTGTTACTGCATGGATGACTGAAGGACAGTAATGTTATATTGTCAGCCTCAGCCCCGTTACTATCCTTACTGAACACACACCCTTCCATTTGTTACTGGATGGACGGTTGAAGGACGGTAATGTTATATTGTCAGCGTCAGCCCCGTTACTATCCTAACTGAACACACACCGTTCCAGTTTTTACTCGATGGATGACTGAAGGACGGAAATGTTATATTGTCAGCCTCAGCCTTGTTACTATCCTAACTGAATTCACACCCTTCCAGTTGTTACTGGATGGATGGCTGAAGGACGGTAATGTTATATTGTCAGCCTCAGCCCTGTTACTATCCTAACTGAACACACACCCTTCCAGTTGTTACTGGATGGACGGTTGAAGGACGGTAATGTTATATTGTCAGCCTCAGCCCTGTTACTATCCTAACTGAACACACACCCTTCCAGTTGTTACTGGATGGATGGTTGAAGGAAGGTAATGTTGTATTGTCAGCCTCAGCCCCGTTACGATCCGAACTGAACACACACCCTTCCAGTTGTTACTGGATGGACGGTTGAAGGACGGTAATGTTATATTGACAGCCTCAGCCTTGTTACTATCCTAACTGAACACACACACTGCCAGTTGTTACTGGATGGACGGTTGAAGGACGGTAATGTTATATTGACAGCCTCAGCCTTGTTACTATCCTAACTGAACACACACACTTCCAGTTGTTACTGGATGGACGGTTGAAGGACGGTAATGTTATATTGACAGCCTCAGCCTTGTTACTATCCTAACTGAACACACACCCTTCCAGTTGTTACTGGATGGACGGTTGAAGGACGGTAATGTTATATTTTCAGCCGCAGCCTTGTTACTATCCTAACTGTACACACACCCATCCAGTTTTTACTGGATGGATGACTGAAGGAAGGTAATGTTATATTGTCAGCCTCAGCCTTGTTACTATCCTAACTGAACACACACCCTTCCAGTTGTTACTGGATGGACGGTTGAAGGACGGTAATGTTATATTGTCAGCCTCAGCCTTGTTACTATCCTAACTGAACACACACCCTTCCAGTTTTTACTGGATGGATGACTGAAGGAAGGTAATGTTGTATTGTCAACCTCAGCCTTGTTACTATCCTAACTGAACACACACCCTTCCAGTTGTTACTGGATGGATGGTTGAAGGACTGTAATGTTATATTGTCAGCCTCAGCCCCGTTACTATCCTAACTGAACACACACCCTTCCAGTTGTTAATGGATGGATGACTGAAGGACGGTAATGTTATATTGTCAGCCTCAGCCCTGTTACTATCCGAACTGAACACACACCCTTCCAGTTGTTACTGGATGGATGACTGAAGGACGGTAATGTTATATTGTCAGCCTCAGCCCTGTTACTATCCGAACTGAACACACAACCTTCCAGTTGTTACTGGATGGATGACTGAAGGACAGTAATTTTATATTGTCAGCCACAGCCTTGTTACTTTCCTAACTGAACACACGCCCTTCCAGTTGTTACTGCATGGATGACTGAAGGACAGGAATGTTATATTGTCAGCCTCAGCCCCGTTACTATCCTAACTGAACACACACCCTTCCAGTTGTTACTGGATGGATGGTTGAAGGACGGTAATGTTATATTGTCAGCCTCAGCCTTGTTACTATCCTAACTGAACACACACCCTTCCAGTTGTTACTGGATGGATGGTTGAAGGACGGTAATGTTATATTGTCAGCCTCAGCCCTGTTACTATCCTAACTGAATTCACACTCTTCCAGTTGTTACTGAATGGACGGTTGAAGGACGGTAATGTTATATTGTCAGCCTCAGCCCTGTTACTATCCGAACTAAACACACACCCTTCCAGTTGTTACTGGATGGATGACTGAAGGACAGTAATGTTATATTGTCAGCCTCAGCCTTGTTACTATCCTAACTGAACACACACCCTTCCAGTTGTTACTGGATGGACGGTTGAAGGACGGTAATGTTATATTGTCAGCCTCAGCCTTGTTACTATCCTAACTGAACACACACCCTTCCAGTTGTTACTGGATGGATGACTGAAGGACGGTAATGTTGTATTGCCAGCCTCAGCCCTGTTACTATCCTAACTGAACACACACCCTTCCAGTTGTTACTGGATGGATGACTGTAGGACGGTAATGTTATATTGTCAGCCTCAGCCCCGTTACGATCCGAACTGAACACACACCCTTCCCGTTGTTACTGGATGGACGGTTGAAGGACGGTAATGTTATATTGTCAGCCTCAGCCCCGTTACTATCCTAACTGAACACACACCCTTCCCGTTGTTACAGGATGGACGGTTGAAGGACGGTCATGTTATATTGTCAGCCTCAGCCCTGTTACTATCCTAACTGAACACACACCCTTCCAGTTGTTAGTGGATGGATGGTTGAAGGACAGTAATGTTATATTGTCAGCCTCAGCCCTGTTACTATCCGAACTGAACACACACCCTTCCAGTTGTTACTGGATGGACGGTTGAAGGACGGTAATGTTATATTGTCAGCCTCAGCCCTGTTACTATCCTAACTGAACACACACCCTTCCCGTTGTTACAGGATGGACGGTTGAAGGACGGTCATGTTATATTGTCAGCCTCAGCCGTGTTACTATCCTAACTGAACACACACCCTTCCAGTTTTTACTGGATGGATGACTGAAGGAAGGTAATGTTGTATTGTCAGCCTCAGCCCCGTTACGATCCGAACTGAACACACACCCTTCCAGTTGTTACTGGATGGATGACTGAAGGACGGTAATGTTATATTGTCAGCCTCAGCCCCGTTACTATGCGAACTGAACACACACCCTTCCCGTTGTTACTGGATGGACGGTTGAAGGACGGTAATGTTATATTGTCAGCCTCAGCCCTGTTACTATCCTAACTGAACACATACCCTTCCAGTTGTTACTGGATGGACGGTTGAAGGACGGTAATGTTATATTGTCAGCCTCAGCCCTGTTACTATCCTAACTGAACACACACCCTTCCAGTTGTTACTGGATGGATGACTGAAGGAAGGTAATGTTATATTGTCAGCCTCAGCCTTGTTACTATCCGAACTGAACACACACCCTTCCAGTTTTTACTGGATGGATGACTGAAGGAAGGTAATGTTATATTGTCAGCCTCAGCCTTGTTACTATCCTAACTGAACACACACCCTTCCAGTTTTTACTGGATGGATGACTGAAGGAAGGTAATGTTGTATTGTCAGCCTCAGCCCCGTTACGATCCGAACTGAACACACACCCTTCCAGTTGTTACTGGATGGACGGTTGAAGGACGGTAATGTTATATTGTCAGCCTCAGCCCTGTTACTATCCTAACTGAACACACACCCTTCCAGTTGTTACTGGATGTACGGTTGAAGGACGGTAATGTTATATTGTCAGCCTCAGCCCTGTTACTATCCTAACTGAACACACACCCTTCCAGTTGTTACTGCATGGATGACTGAAGGACGGTAAGGTTATATTGTCAGCCTCAGCCCTGTTACTATCCTAAGTGAACACACACCTTTCCAGTTGTTACTGGATGGATGACTGAAGGACGGTAAGGTTATATTGTCAGCCTCAGCCCTGTTACTATCCTAACTGAACACACACCCTTCCAGTTGTTACTGCATGGATGACTAAAGGACGGTAATGTTATATTGTCAGCCTCAGCCCCGTTACTATCCTAACTGAACACACACCCTTCCAGTTGTTACTGGATGGACGGTTGAAGGACGGTAATGTTATATTGTCAGCCTCAGCCCCGTTACTATCCTAACTGAACACACATCCTTCCAGTTGTTACTGGATGGACGGTTGAAAGACGGTAATGTTATATTGTCAGCCTCAGCCTTGTTACTATCCTAACTGTACACACACACTTCCAGTTGTTACTGGATGGATGGTTGAAGGACGGTAATGTTATATTGTCAGCCTCAGCCCTGTTACTATCCTAACTGAACACACACTCTTCCAGTTGTTACTGAATGGACGGTTGAAGGACGGTAATGTTATATTGTCAGCCTCAGCCCCGTTACTTTCCTAACTGAACACACACCCTTCCAGTTGTTACTGGATGGATGGTTGAAGGACGGTAATGTTATATTGTCAGCCTCAGCCTTGTTACTATCCTAACTGAACACACACCCTTCCAGTTGTTACTGGATGGACGGTTGAAGGACGGTAATGTTATATTGTCAGCCTCAGCCTTGTTACTATCCTAACTGAACACACACCCTTCCAGTTGTTACTGGATGGATGACTGAAGGACGGTAATGTTGTATTGCCAGCCTCAGCCCTGTTACTATCCTAACTGAACACACACCCTTCCAGTTGTTACTGGATGGATGACTGAAGGACGGTAATGTTATATTGTCAGCCTCAGCCCCGTTACGATCCGAACTGAACACACACCCTTCCCGTTGTTACTGGATGGACGGTTGAAGGACGGTAATGTTATATTGTCAGCCTCAGCCCCGTTACTATCCTAACTGAACACATACCCTTCCAGTTGTTACTGGATGGACGGTTGAAGGACGGTAATGTTATATTGTCAGCCTCAGCCCCGTTACTTTCCGAACTGAACACACACCCTTCCAGTTGTTACTGGATGGACGGTTGAAGGACGGTAATGTTATATTGTCAGCCTCAGCCTTGTTACTATCCTAACTGAACACACACCCTTCCAGTTGTTACTGGATGGACGGTTGAAGGACGGTAATGTTATATTGTCAGCCTCAGCCTTGTTACTATCCTAACTGAACACACACCCTTCCAGTTGTTACTGGATGGATGACTGAAGGACGGTAATGTTGTATTGCCAGCCTCAGCCCTGTTACTATCCTAACTGAACACACACCCTTCCAGTTGTTACTGGATGGATGGTTGAAGGACGGTAATGTTATATTGTCAGCCTCAGCCCCGTTACTTTCCTAACTGAACACACACCCTTCCAGGTGTTACTGGATGGATGACTGAAAGACGGTAATGTTATATTGTCAGCCTCAGCCCCGTTACTATCCTAACTGAACACACACCCTTCCAGTTGTTACTGGATGGTTGACTGAAGGACGGTAATGTTATATTGTCAGCCTCAGCCCTGTTACTTTCCTAACTGAACACACACCACTTCCATTTGTTACTGGATGGATGACTGAAGGACGATAATGTTATATTGTCAGCCTCAGCCTTGTTACTATCCTAACTGAACACACACCCTTCCAGGTGTTACTGGATGGATGACTGAAGGACGGTAATGTTATATTGTCAGCCTCAGCATTGTTACTATCCTAACTGAACACACACCCTTCCAGTTGTTACTGGATGGATGACTGAAGGACGGTAATGTTATATTGTCAGCCTCAGCCTAGTAACTATCCTAACTGAACACACACACTTCCAATTGTTACTGGATGGACGGTTGAAGGACGGTAATGTTATATTGTCTGCCTCAGCCCTGTTACTATCCTAACTGAACACACACACTTCCAATTGTTACTGGATGGACGGTTGAAGGACGGTAATGTTATATTGTCTGCCTCAGCCCTGTTACTATCCTAACTGAACACATACCCTTCCAGTTGTTAATGGATGGACGGTTGAAGGACGGTAATGTTATATTGTCAGCCTCAGCCCTGTTACTATCCTAACTGAACACACACCCTTCCAGTTGTTACTGGATGGATGACTGAAGGAAGGTAATGCTATATTGTCAGCCTCAGCCTTGTTACTATCCTAACTGAACACACACCCTTTCAGTTTTTACTGGATGGAAGACTGAAGGAAGGTAATGTTATATTGTCAGCCTCAGCCTTGTTACTATCCTAACTGAACACACACCCTTCCAGTTTTTACTGGATGGATGACTGAAGGAAGGTAATGTTATGTTGTCAGCCTCAGCCCTGTTACTATCCTAACTGAACACACACCCTTTCAATTGTTACTGGATGTACGGTTGAAGGACGGTAATGTTATATTGTCAGCCTCAGCCCTGTTACTATCCTAACTGAACACACACCTTTCCAGTTGTTACTGGATGGATGACTAAAGGACGGTAATGTTATATTGTCAGCCTCAGCCCCGTTACTATCCTAACTGAACACACACCCTTCCAGTTGTTACTGGATGGACGGTTGAAGGACGGTAATGTTATATTGTCAGCCTCAGCCCCGTTACTATCCTAACTGAACACACACCCTTCCAGTTGTTACTGGATGGACGGTTGAAAGACGGTCATGTTATATTGTCAGCCTCAGCCTTGTTACTATCCTAACTGAACACACACCCTTCCAGTTGTTACTGGATGGATGACTGAAGGACGGTAATGTTGTTTTGCCAGCCTCAGCCCTGTTACTATCCTAACTGAACACACACCCTTCCAGTTGTTACTGGATGGATGACTGAAGGACGGTAATGTTATATTGTCAGCCTGAGCCCCGTTACTATCCGAACTGAACACACACCCTTCCCGTTGATACTGGATGGACGGTTGAAGGACGGTAATGTTATATTGTCAGCCTCAGCCCTGTTACTATCCTAACTGAACACATACCCTTCCAGTTGTTACTGGATGGACGGTTGAAGGACGGTAATGTTATATTGTCAGCCTCAGCCCCGTTACTTTCCTAACTGAACACACACCCTTCCAGTTGTTACTGGATGGACGGTTGAAGGACGGTAATGTTATATTGTCAGCCTCAGCCTTGTTACTATCCTAAATGAATACACACCCTTCCATTTGTTACTGGATGGATGACTGAAGGACGGTAATGTTATATTGTCAGCCTCAGCCCTGTTACTATCCTAACTGAACACACACCCTTCCAGTTGTTACTGGATGGATGACTGAATGACGGTAATGTTATATTGTCAGCCTCAGCCCTGTTACTATCCTAACTGAACACACACCCTTCCAGTTGTTACTGGATGGACGGTTGAAGGAAGGTAATGTTATATTGTCAGCCTCAGCCCTGTTACTATCCTAACTGAGCACTCACCCTTCCAGTTGTTACTGGTTGGACGGTTGAAGGACGGTAATGTTATATTGTCAGTTTCAGCCCTGTTATTATCCTAACTGAACACACACCCTTCCAGTTGTTACTGGATGGATGACTGAAGGACGGTAATGTTATATTGTCAGCCTCAGCCTAGTTACTATCCTAACTGAACACACACCCTTCCAGTTGTTACTGGATGGATGACTGAAGGACGGTAATGGTATATTGTCAGCCTCAGCCCCGTTACTATCCTAACTGAACACACACCCTTCCCGTTGTTACTGGATGGACGGTTGAAGGATGGTAATGTTTTATTGTCAGCCTCAGCCCCGTTACTATCCTAACTGAACACACACCCTTCCAGTTGTTACTGGATGGACGGTTGAAGGACGGTAATGTTATATTGTCAGCCTCAGCCCTGTTACTATCCTAACTGAACACACACCCTTCCAGTTGTTACTGGATGGATGACTGAAGGACGGTAATGTTATATTGTCAGCCTCATCCCTGTTACTATCCTAACTGAACACACACCCTTCCAGTTGTTACTGGATGGACGGTTGAAGGACGGTAATGTTATATTGTCAGCCTCAGCCCTGTTACTATCCTAACTGAACACACACCCTTCCAGTTGTTACTGGATGGATGACTGAAGGACGGTAATGTTATATTGTCAACCTCAGCCCTGTTACTATCCTAACTGATCACACACCCTTCCAGTTGTTACTGGATGGATGGTTGAAGGACGGTAATGTTTTTTGTCAGCCTCAGCCCTGTAACTATCCTAACTGAACACACACCCTTCCAGTTGTTACTGGATGGACGGTTGATGGACGGTAATGTTATATTGTCAGCCTCAGCCCTGCTACTATCCTAACTGAACACACATCCTTCCAGTTGTTACTGGATGGACGGTTGAAAGACGGTAATGTTATATTGTCAGCCTCAGCCTTGTTACTATCCTAAATGAACACACACCCTTCCAGATTTTACTGGATGGATGGTTGAAGGACGGTAATGTTATATTGTCAGCCTCAGCCCTGTTACTATCCTAACTGAACACACACTCTTCCAGTTGTTACTGGATGGATGACTGAAGGACGGTAATGGTATATTGTCAGCCTCAGCCCCGTTACTATCCTAACTGAACACACACCCTTCCCGTTGTTACTGGATGGACGGTTGAAGGATGGTAATGTTTTATTGTCAGCCTCAGCCCCGTTACTATCCTAACTGAACACACACCCTTCCAGTTGTTACTGGATGGACGGTTGAAGGACGGTAATGTTATATTGTCAGCCTCAGCCCTGTTACTATCCTAACTGAACACACACCCTTCCAGTTGTTACTGGATGGATGACTGAAGGACGGTAATGTTATATTGTCAGCCTCATCCCTGTTACTATCCTAACTGAACACACACCCTTCCAGTTGTTACTGGATGGACGGTTGAAGGACGGTAATGTTATATTGTCAGCCTCAGCCCTGTTACTATCCTAACTGAACACACACCCTTCCAGTTGTTACTGGATGGATGACTGAAGGACGGTAATGTTATATTGTCAACCTCAGCCCTGTTACTATCCTAACTGATCACACACCCTTCCAGTTGTTACTGGATGGATGGTTGAAGGACGGTAATGTTTTTTGTCAGCCTCAGCCCTGTAACTATCCTAACTGAACACACACCCTTCCAGTTGTTACTGGATGGACGGTTGATGGACGGTAATGTTATATTGTCAGCCTCAGCCCTGCTACTATCCTAACTGAACACACATCCTTCCAGTTGTTACTGGATGGACGGTTGAAAGACGGTAATGTTATATTGTCAGCCTCAGCCTTGTTACTATCCTAAATGAACACACACCCTTCCAGATTTTACTGGATGGATGGTTGAAGGACGGTAATGTTATATTGTCAGCCTCAGCCCTGTTACTATCCTAACTGAACACACACTCTTCCAGTTGTTACTGGATGGACGGTTGAAGGACGGTAATGTTATATTGTCAGCCTCAGCCCCGTTACTTTCCTAACTGAACACACACCCTTCCAGTTGTTACTGGATGGATGGTTGAAGGACGGTAATGTTATATTGTCAGCCTCAGCCTTGTTACTATCCTAACTGAACACACACCCTTCCAGTTGTTACTGGATGGACGGTTGAAGGACGGTAATGTTATATTGTCAGCCTGAGCCTTGTTACTATCCTAACTGAACACACACCCTTCCAGTTGTTACTGGATGGATGACTGAAGGACGGTAATGTTGTATTGCCAGCCTCAGCCCTGTTACTATCCTAACTGAACACACACCCTTCCAGTTGTTACTGGTTGGATGACTGAAGGACGGTAATGTTATATTGTCAGCCTCAGCCCCGTTACTATCCGAACTGAACACACACCCTTCCCGTTGTTACTGGATGGATGGTTGAAGGACGGTAATGTTATATTGTCAGCCTCAGCCCTGTTACTATCCTAACTGAACACATACCCTTCCAGTTGTTACTGGATGGACGGTTGAAGGACGGTAATGTTATATTGTCAGCCTCAGCCCCGTTACTTTCCTAACTGAACACACACCCTTCCAGTTGTTACTGGATGGACGGTTGAAGGACGGTAATGTTATATTGTCAGCCTCAGCCTTGTTACTATCCTAACTGAACACACACCCTTCCAGTTGTTACTGGATGGACGGTTGAAGGACGGTAATGTTATATTGTCAGCCTCAGCCTTGTTACTATCCTAACTGAACACACACCCTTCCAGTTGTTACTGGATGGATGACTGAAGGACGGTAATGTTGTATTGCCAGCCTCAGCCCTGTTACTATCCTAACTGAACACACACCCTTCCAGTTGTTACTGGATGGATGGTTGAAGGACGGTAATGTTATATTGTCATCCTCAGCCCCTTACTTTCCTAACTGAACACACACCCTTCCAGGTGTTACTGGATGGATGACTGAAAGACGGTAATGTTATACTGTCAGCCTCAGCCCTGTTACTTTCCTAACTGAACACACACCACTTCCAGTTGTTACTGGATGGATGACTGAAGGACGATAATGTTATATTGTCAGCCTCAGCCTTGTTACTATCCTAACTGAACACACACACTTCCAGTTGTAACTGGATGGACGGTTGAAGGACGGTAAAGTTATATTGTCAGCCTCAGCCCTGTTACTTTCCTAACTGAACACACACCCTTCCAGTTGTTACTGGATGGATGACTGAATGACGGTAATGTTATATTGTCAGCCTCAGCCCTGTTACTATCTTAACTGAACACACACCCTTCCAGTTGTTACTGGATGGATGACTGAAAGACGGTAATGTTATACTGTCAGCCTCAGCCCTGTTACTTTCCTAACTGAACACAGACCCTTCCAGGTGTTACTGGATGGATGACTGAAAGACGGTAATGTTATACTGTCAGCCTCAGCCCTGTTATTTTCCTAACTGAACACACACCACTTCCAGTTGTTACTGGATGGATGACTGAAGGACGATAATGTTATATTGTCAGCCTCAGCCTTGTTACTATCCTAACTGAACACACACACTTCCAGTTGTAACTGGATGGACGGTTGAAGGACGGTAAAGTTATATTGTCAGCCTCAGCCCTGTTACTTTCCTAACTGAACACACACCCTTCCAGTTGTTACTGGATGGATGACTGAATGACGGTAATGTTATATTGTCAGCCTCAGCCCCGTTACTATCCTAAATGAACACATGCCCTTCCAGTTGTTACTGGATGGATGGTTGAAGGACGGTAATGTTATATTGTCAGCCTCAGCCCCGTTACTTTCCTAACTGCACACACACCCTTCCAGTTGTTACTGGATGGACGGTTGAAGGACGGTAATGTTATATTGTCAGCCTCAGCATTGTTACTATCCTAACTGAACACACACCCTTCCAGTTGTTACTGGATGGACGGTTGAAGGACGGTAATGTTATATTGTCAGCCTCAGCCTTGTTACTATCCTAACTGAACACACACCCTTCCAGTTGTTACTGGATGGATGGTTGAAGGACGGTAATGTTATATTGTCATCCTCAGCCCCGTTACTTTCCTAACTGCACACACACCCTTCCAGGTGTTACTGGATGGATGACTGAAAGACGGTAATGTTATATTGTCAGCCTCAGCCCTGTTACTTTCCTAACTGAACACACACCACTTCCAGTTGTTACTGGATGGATGACTGAAGGACGATAATGTTATATTGTCAGCCTCAGCCTTGTTACTATCCTAACTGAACACACACGCTTCCAGTTGTAACTGGATGGACGGTTGAAGGACGGTAAAGTTATATTGTCAGCCTCAGCCCTGTTACTTTCCTAACTGAACACACACCCTTCCAGTTGTTACTGGATGGATGACTGAAGGACGGTAATGTTATATTGTCAGCCTCAGCCTTGTTACTATCCTAACTGAACACACACACTTCCAGTTGTTACTGGATGGATGGTTGGAGGACGGTAATGTTATA
Organism: Heterodontus francisci; assembly: GCF_036365525.1. Lineage (NCBI taxonomy): Eukaryota > Metazoa > Chordata > Chondrichthyes > Heterodontiformes > Heterodontidae > Heterodontus > Heterodontus francisci. The sequence continues at coordinate 313,886 of NW_027141896.1, forward strand.
TTGTCATCCTCAGCCCCGTTACTTTCCTAACTGAACACTCACCCTTCCAGGTGTTACTGGATGGATGACTGAAAGACGGTAATGTTATATTGTCAGCCTCAGCCCTGTTACTTTCCTAACTGAACACACACCACTTCCAGTTGTTACTGGATGGATGACTGAAGGACGATAATGTTATATTGTCAGCCTCGGCCTTGTTAATATCCTAACTGAACACACACACTTCCAGTTGTAACTGGATGGACGGTTCAAGGACGGTAAAGTTACATTGTCAGCCTCAGCCCTGTTACTTTCCTAACTGAACACACACCCTTCCAGTTGTTACTGGATGGATGACTGAAGGACGGTAATGTTATATTGTTAGCCTCAGCCTTGTTACTATCCTAACTGAACACACACACTTCCAGTTGTTACTGGATGGACGGTTGAAGGACGGTAATGTTATATTGTCAGCCTCAGCCTTGTTACTATCCTAACTGAACACACACCCTTCCATTTGTTACTGGATGGATGACTGAAGGACGGTAATGTTATATTGTCAGCCTCAGCCCTGTTACTATCCTAACTGAACACACACCCTTCCAGTTGTTACTGGATGGATGACAGAAGGACGGTAATGTTAAATTGTCAGCCTCAGCCTATTAACTATCCTAACTGAACACACACCCTTCCAGTTGCTACTGGTTGGATGGTTGAAGGAAGGTAATGTTATATTGTCAGCCTCAGCCCTGTTACTATCCTAACTGAACACACACCCTTCCAGTTGTTACTGGATGGACGGTTGAAGGACGGTAATGTTATATTGTCAGCCTCAGCCCTGTTACTATCCTAACTGAACACACACCCTTCCAGTTGTTGCTGGATGGATGACTGAAGGACGGTAATGTTATATTGTCAGCCTCTGCCCTGTTACTATCCTAACTGAACACACACCCTTCCAGTTGTTACTGGATGGATGACTGGAGGACGGTAATGTTATATTGTCAGCCTCAGCCCTGTTACTATCCTAACTGAACACATACCCTTCCAGTTGTTACTGGATGGACGGTTGAAGGACGGTAATGTTATATTGTCTGCCTCAGCACTGTTACTATCCTAACTGAACACACACCACTTCCAGTTGTTACTGGATGGATGACTGAAGGACGATAATGTTATATTGTCAGCCTCAGCCTTGTTACTATCCTAACTGAACACACACACTTCCAGTTGTAACTGGATGGACGGTTGAAGGACGGTAAAGTTATATTGTCAGCCTCAGCCCTGTTACTTTCCTAACTGAACACACACCCTTCCAGTTGTTACTGGATGGATGACTGAATGACGGTAATGTTATATTGTCAGCCTCAGCGCCGTTACTTTCCTAACTGAACACACACCCTTCCAGTTGTTACTGGATGGACGGTTGAAGGACGGTAATGTTATATTGTCAGCCTCAGCATTGTTACTATCCTAACTGAACACACACCCTTCCAGTTGTTACTGGATGGACGGTTGAAGGACGGTAATGTTATATTGTCAGCCTCAGCCTTGTTACTATCCTAACTGAACACACACCCTTCCAGTTGTTACTGGATGGATGACTGAAGGACGGTAATGTTGTATTGCCAGCCTCAGCCCTGTTACTATCCTAACTGAACACACACCCTTCCAGTTGTTACTGGATGGATGGTTGAAGGACGGTAATGTTATATTGTCATCCTCAGCCCCGTTACTTTCCTAACTGAACACACACCCTTCCAGGTGTTACTGGATGGATGACTGAAAGACGGTAATGTTATATTGTCAGCCTCAGCCCTGTTACTTTCCTAACTGAACACACACCACTTCCAGTTGTTACTGGATGGATGACTGAAGGACGATAATGTTATATTGTCAGCCTCAGCCTTGTTACTATCCAAACTGAACACACACACTTCCAGTTGTAACTGGATGGACGGTTGAAGGACGGTAAGGTTATATTGTCAGCCTCAGCCCTGTTACTTTCCTAACTGAACACACACCCTTCCAGTTGTTACTGGATGAATGACTGAAGGACGGTAATGTTATATTGTCAGCCTCAGCCTTGTTACTATCCTAACTGAACACACACACTTCCAGTTGTTACTGGATGGACGGTTGAATGACGGTAATGTTATATTGTCATCCTCAGCCCCGTTACTTTCCTAACTGAACACACACCACTTCCAGTTGTTACTGGATGGATGACTGAAGGACGATAATGTTATATTGTCAGCCTCAGCCTTGTTACTATCCTAACTGAACACACACACTTCCAGTTGTTACTGGATGGACGGTTGAAGGACGGTAATGTTATATTGTCATCCTCAGCCCCGTTACTTTCCTAACTGAACACACACCACTTCCAGTTGTTACTGGATGGATGACTGAAGGACGTTAATGTTATATTGTCAGCCTCAGCCTTGTTACTATCCTAACTGAACACACACACTTCCAGTTGTTACTGGATGGACGGTTGAAGGACGGTAATGTTATATTGTCATCCTCAGCCCCGTTACTTTCCTAACTGAACACACACCACTTCCAGTTGTTACTGGATGGATGACTGAAGGACGATAATGTTATATTGTCAGCCTCAGCCCTGTTACTATCCTAACTGAACACACACCCTTCCAGGTGTTTTTGGATGGATGACTGAAAGACGGTAATGTTATATTGTCAGCCTCAGCCCTGTTACTTTCCTAACTGAACACACACCACTTCCAGTTGTTACTGGATGGATGACTGAAGGACGATAATGTTATATTGTCAGCCTCAGCCTTGTTACTATCCTAACTGAACACACACACTTCCAGTTGTAACTGGATGGACGGTTGAAGGACGGAAAAGTTACATTGTCAGCCTCAGCCCTGTTACTTTCCTAACTGAACACACACCCTTCCAGTTGTTACTGGATGGATGACTGAAGGACGGTAATGTTATATTGTCAGCCTCAGCCTTGTTACTATCCTAACTGAACACACACACTTCCAGTTGTTACTGGATGGACGGTTGAAGGACGGTAATGTTATATTTTCAGCCTCTGCCTTGTTACTATCCTAACTGAATACACACCCTTCCATTTGTTACTGGATGGATGACTGAAGGACGGTAATGTTATATTGTCAGCCTCAGCCCTGTTACTATCCTAACTGAACACACACCCTTCCAGTTGTTACTGGATGGATGACTGAAGGACGGTAATGTTATATTGTCAGCCTCAGCCTAGTAACTATCCTCACTGAACACACACCCTTCCAGTTGTTACTGGTTGGATGGTTGAAGGAAGGTAATTTTATATTGTCAGCCTCAGCCCTGTTACTATCCTAACTGAACACACACCCTTCCAGTTGTTACTGGATGGACGGTTGAAGGACGGTAATGTTATATTGTCAGCCTCAGCCCTGTTACTATCCTAACTGAACACACACCCTTCCAGTTGTTGCTGGATGGATGACTGAAGGACGGTAATGTTATATTGTCAGCCTCTGCCCTGTTACTATCCTAACTGAACGCACACCCTTCCAGTTGTTACTGGATGGATGACTGGAGGACGGTAATGTTATATTGTCAGCCTCAGCCCTGTTACTATCCTAACTGAACACATACCCTTCCAGTTGTTACTGGATGGACGGTTGAAGGACGGTAATGTTATATTGTCTGCCTCAGCCCTGTTACTATCCTAACTGAACACATACCCTTCCAGTTGTTGCTGGATGGATGACTGAAGGACGGTAATGTTATATTGTCAGCCTCCGCCCTGTTACTATCCTAACTGAATACACACCCTTCCAGTTGTTACTGGATGGATGACTGGAGGACGGTAATGTTATATTGTCAGCCTCAGCCCTGTTACTATCCTAACTGAACACATACCCTTCCATTTGTTACTGGATGGACGGTTGAAGGACGGTAATGTTATATTGTCTGCCTCAGCCCTGTTACTATCCTGACTGAACACATACCCTTCCAGTTGTTAATGGATGGATGGTTGAAGGACGGTAATGTTATATTGTCAGCCTCAGCCCTGTTACTATCCTAACTGAACACACACCCTTCCAGTTGTTACTGGATGGATGACTGAAGGAAGGTAATGTTATATTGTCAGCCTCAGCCTTGTTACTATCCTAACTGAACACACACCCTTCCAGTTTTTACTGGATGGATGACTGAAGGAAGGTAATGTTATATTGTCAGCCTCAGCCTTGTTACTATCCTAACTGAACACACACCCTTCCAGTTTTTACTGGATGGATGACTGAAGGAAGGTAATGTTATGTTGTTAGCCTCAGCCCTGTTACTATCCTAACTGAACACACACCCTTCCAGTTGTTACTGGATGTACGGTTGAAGGACGGTAATGTTATATTGTCAGCCTCAGCCCTGTTACTATCCTAACTGAACACACACCTTTCCAGTTGTTACTGGATGGATGACTGAAGGACGGTAAGGTTATATTGTCAGCCTCAGCCCTGTTACTATCCTAACTGAACACACACCCTTCCAGTTGTTACTGCATGGATGACTAAAGGACGGTAATGTTATATTGTCAGCCTCAGCCCCGTTACTATCCTAACTGAACACACACCCTTCCAGTTGTTACTGGATGGACGGTTGAAGGACGGTAATGTTATATTGTCAGCCTCAGCCTTGTTACTATCCTAACTGAACACACACCCTTCCAGTTGTTACTGGATGGACGGTTGATGGACGGTAATGTTATATTGTCAGCCTCAGCCTTGTTACTATCCTAACTGAACACACACCCTTCCAGTTGTTACTGGATGGATGACTGAAGGACGGTAATGTTGTATTGCCAGCCTCAGCCCTGTTACTATCCTAACTGAACACACACCCTTCCAGTTGTTACTGGATGGACGGTTGAAGGACGGTAATGTTATATTGTCATCCTCAGCCCCGTTACTTTCCTAACTGAACACACACCCTTCCAGGTGTTACTGGATGGATGACTGAAAGACGGTAATGTTATATTGTCAGCCTCAGCCCTGTTACTTTCCTAACTGAACACACACCACTTCCAGTTGTTACTGGATGGATGACTGAAGGACGATAATGTTATATTGTCAGCCTCAGCCTTGTTACTATCCTAACTGAACACACACACTTCCAGTTGTAACTGGATGGACGGTTGAAGGACGGTAAAGTTATATTGTCAGCCTCAGCCCTGTTACTTTCCTAACTGAACACACACCCTTCCAGTTGTTACTGGATGGATGACTGAAGGACGGTAATGTTATATTGTCAGCCTCAGCCTTGTTACTATCCTAACTGAACACACACACTTCCAGTTGTTACTGGATGGACGGTTGAAGGACGGTAATGTTATATTGTCATCCTCAGCCCCGTTACTTTCCTAACTGAACACACACCCTTCCAGGTGTTACTGGATGGATGACTGAAAGACGGTAATGTTATATTGTCAGCCTCAGCCCTGTTACTTTCCTAACTGAACACACACCACTTCCAGTTGTTACTGGATGGATGACTGAAGGACGATAATGTTATATTGTCAGCCTCAGCCTTGTTACTATCCTAACTGAACACACACACTTCCAGTTGTAACTGGATGGACGGTTGAAGGACGGTAAAGTTACATTGTCAGCCTCAGCCCTGTTACTTTCCTAACTGAACACACACCCTTCCAGTTGTTACTGGATGGATGACTGAAGGACGGTAATGTTATATTGTCAGCCTCAGCCTAGTAACTATCCTAACTGAACACACACCCTTCCAGTTGTTACTGGATGGATGACTGAAGGACGGTAATGTTATATTGTCAGCCTCAGCCCTGTTACTATCCTAACTGAACACACACACTTCCAGTTGTTACTGGATGGACGGTTGAAGGACGGTAATGTTATATTTTCAGCCTCTGCCTTGTTACTATCCTAACTGAATACACACCCTTCCATTTGTTACTGGATGGATGACTGAAGGACGGTAATGTTATATTGTCAGCCTCAGCCCTGTTACTATCCTAACTGAACACACACCCTTCCAGTTGTTACTGGATGGATGACTGAAGGACGGTAATGTTATATTGTCAGCCTCAGCCTAGTAACTATCCTAACTGAACACACACCCTTCCAGTTGTTACTGGTTGGATGGTTGAAGGAAGGTAATGTTATATTGTCAGCCTCAGCCCTGTTACTATCCTAACTGAACACACACCCTTCCAGTTGTTACTGGATGGATGACTGAAGGACGGTAATGTTATATTGTCAGCCTCAGCCTAGTAACTATCCTCACTGAACACACACCCTTCCAGTTGTTACTGGTTGGATGGTTGAAGGAAGGTAATTTTATATTGTCAGCCTCAGCCCTGTTACTATCCTAACTGAACACACACCCTTCCAGTTGTTACTGGATGGACGGTTGAAGGACGGTAATGTTATATTGTCAGCCTCAGCCCTGTTACTATCCTAACTGAACACACACCCTTCCAGTTGTTGCTGGATGGATGACTGAAGGACGGTAATGTTATATTGTCAGCCTCTGCCCTGTTACTATCCTAACTGAACGCACACCCTTCCAGTTGTTACTGGATGGATGACTGGAGGACGGTAATGTTATACTGTCAGCCTCAGCCCTGTTACTATCCTAACTGAACACATACCCTTCCAGTTGTTACTGGAAGGACGGTTGAAGGACGGTAATGTTATATTGTCTGCCTCAGCCCTGTTACTATCCTAACTGAACACATACCCTTCCAGTTGTTGCTGGATGGATGACTGAAGGACGGTAATGTTATATTGTCAGCCTCTGCCCTGTTACTATCCTAACTGAATACACACCCTTCCAGTTGTTACTGGATGGATGACTGGAGGACGGTAATGTTATATTGTCAGCCTCAGCCCTGTTACTATCCTAACTGAACACATACCCTTCCATTTGTTACTGGATGGACGGTTGAAGGACGGTAATGTTATATTGTCTGCCTCAGCCCTGTTACTATCCTAACTGAACACATACCCTTCCAGTTGTTAATGGATGGACGGTTGAAGGACGGTAATGTTATATTGTCAGCCTCAGCCCTGTTACTATCCTAACTGAACACACACCCTTCCAGTTGTTACTGGATGGATGACTGAAGGAAGGTAATGTTATATTGTCAGCCTCAGCCTTGTTACTATCCTAACTGAACACACACCCTTCCAGTTTTTACTGGATGGATGACTGAAGGAAGGTAATGTTATATTGTCAGCCTCAGCCTTGTTACTATCCTAACTGAACACACACCCTTCCAGTTTTTACTGGATGGATGACTGAAGGAAGGTAATGTTATGTTGTCAGCCTCAGCCCTGTTACTATCCTAACTGAACACACACCCTTCCAGTTGTTACTGGATGTACGGTTGAAGGACGGTAATGTTATATTGTCAGCCTCAGCCCTGTTACTATCCTAACTGAACACACACCTTTCCAGTTGTTACTGGATGGATGACTGAAGGACGGTAAGGTTATATTGTCAGCCTCAGCCATGTTACTATCCTAACTGAACACACACCCTTCCAGTTGTTACTGCATGGATGACTAAAGGACGGTAATGTTATATTGTCAGCCTCAGCCCCGTTACTATCCTAACTGAACACACACCCTTCCAGTTGTTACTGGATGGACGGTTGAAGGACGGTAATGTTATATTGTCAGCCTCAGCCTTGTTACTATCCTAACTGAACACACACCCTTCCAGTTGTTACTGGATGGACGGTTGATGGACGGTAATGTTATATTGTCAGCCTCAGCCTTGTTACTATCCTAACTGAACACACACCCTTCCAGTTGTGACTGGATGGATGACTGAAGGACGGTAATGTTGTATTGCCAGCCTCAGCCCTGTTACTATCCTAACTGAACACACACCCTTCCAGTTGTTACTGGATGGACGGTTGAAGGACGGTAATGTTATATTGTCATCCTCAGCCCCGTTACTTTCCTAACTGAACACACACCCTTCCAGGTGTTACTGGATGGATGACTGAAAGACGGTAATGTTATATTGTCAGCCTCAGCCCTGTTACTTTCCTAACTGAACACACACCACTTCCAGTTGTTACTGGATGGATGACTGAAGGACGATAATGTTATATTGTCAGCCTCAGCCTTGTTACTATCCTAACTGAACACACACACTTCCAGTTGTAACTGGATGGACGGTTGAAGGACGGTAATGTTATATTGTCAGCCTCAGCCCTGTTACTTTCCTAACTGAACACACACCACTTCCAGTTGTTACTGGATGGATGACTGAAGGACGATAATGTTATATTGTCAGCCTCAGCCTTGTTACTATCCTAACTGAACACACACACTTCCAGTTGTAACTGGATGGACGGTTGAAGGACGGTAAAGTTATATTGTCAGCCTCAGCCCTGTTACTTTCCTAACTGAACACACACCCTTCCAGTTGTTACTGGATGGATGACTGAAGGACGGTAATGTTATATTGTCAGCCTCAGCCTTGTTACTATCCTAACTGAACACACACACTTCCAGTTGTTACTGGATGGACGTTTGAAGGACGGTAATGTTATATTGTCATCCTCAGCCCCGTTACTTTCCTAACTGAACACACACCCTTCCAGGTGTTACTGGATGGATGACTGAAAGACGGTAATGTTATATTGTCAGCCTCAGCCCTGTTACTTTCCTAACTGAACACACACCACTTCCAGTTGTTACTGGATGGATGACTGAAGGACGATAATGTTATATTGTCAGCCTCAGCCTTGTTACTATCCTAACTGAACACACACACTTCCAGTTGTAACTGGATGGACGGTTGAAGGACGGTAAAGTTACATTGTCAGCCTCAGCCCTGTTACTTTCCTAACTGAACACACACCCTTCCAGTTGTTACTGGATGGATGACTGAAGGACGGTAATGTTATATTGTCAGCCTCAGCCTAGTAACTATCCTAACTGAACACACACCCTTCCAGTTGTTACTGGATGGATGACTGAAGGACGGTAATGTTATATTGTCAGCCTCAGCCTTGTTACTATCCTAACTGAACACACACACTTCCAGTTGTTACTGGATGGACGGTTGAAGGACGGTAATGTTATATTTTCAGCCTCTGCCTTGTTACTATCCTAACTGAATACACACCCTTCCATTTGTTACTGGATGGATGACTGAAGGACGGTAATGTTATATTGTCAGCCTCAGCCCTGTTACTATCCTAACTGAACACACACCCTTCCAGTTGTTACTGGATGGATGACTGAAGGACGGTAATGTTATATTGTCAGCCTCAGCCTAGTAACTATCCTAACTGAACACACACCCTTCCAGTTGTTACTGGTTGGATGGTTGAAGGAAGGTAATGTTATATTGTCAGCCTCAGCCCTGTTACTATCCTAACTGAACACACACCCTTCCAGTTGTTACTGGATGGACGGTTGAAGGACGGTAATGTTATATTGTCAGCCTCAGCCCTGTTACTATCCTAACTGAACACACACCCTTCCAGTTGTTGCTGGATGGATGACTGAAGGACGGTAATGTTATATTGTCAGCCTCTGCCCTGTTACTATCCTAACTGAACGCACACCCTTCCAGTTGTTACTGGATTGATGACTGGAGGACGGTAATGTTATATTGTCAGCCTCAGCCCTGTTACTATCCTAACTGAACACATACCCTTCCAGTTGTTACTGGATGGAAGGTTGAAGGACGGTAATGTTATATTGTCAGCCTCAGCCTAGTAACTATCCTAACTGAACACACACCCTTCCAGTTGTTACTGGCTGGATGACTGAAGGAAGGTAATGTTATATTGTCAGCCTCAGCCCTGTTACTATCCTAACTGAACACACACCCTTCCAGTTGTTACTGGATGGACGGTTGAAGGACGGTAATGTTATATTGTCAGCCTCAGCCCTGTTACTTTCCTAACTGAACACACACCCTTCCAGTTGTTGCTGGATGGATGACTGAAGGACGGTAATGTTATATTGTCAGCCTCTGCCCTGTTACTATCCTAACTGAATACACACACTTCCAGTTGTTAGTGGATGGATGACTGGAGGACGGTAATGTTATATTGTCAGCCTCAGCCCTGTTACTATCCTAACTGAACACACACCCTTCCAGTTGTTAGTGGATGGACGGTTGAAGGACGGTAATGTTATATTGTCTGCCTCAGCCCTGTTACTATCCTGACTGAACACATACCCTTCCAGTTGTTAATGGATGGACGGTTGAAGGACGGTAATGTTATATTGTCAGCCTCAGCCCTGTTACTATCCTAACTGAACACACACCCTTCCAGTTGTTACTGGATGGATGACTGAAGGAAGGTAATGTTATATTGTCAGCCTCAGCCTTGTTACTATCCTAACTGAACACACACCCTTCCAGTTTTTACTGGATGGATGACTGAAGGAAGGTAATGTTATATTGTCAGCCTCAGCCTTGTTACTATCCTAACTGAACACACACCCTTCCAGTTTTTACTGGATGGATGACTGAAGGAAGGTAATGTTATGTTGTCAGCCTCAGCCCTGTTACTATCCTAACTGAACACACACCCTTCCAGTTGTTACTGGATGTACGGTTGAAGGACGGTAATGTTATATTGTCAGCCTCAGCCCTGTTACTATCCTAACTGAACACACACCTTTCCAGTTGTTACTGGATGGATGACTGAAGGACGGTAAGGTTATATTGTCAGCCTCAGCCCTGTTACTATCCTAACTGAACACACACCTTTCCAGTTGTTACTGCATGGATGACTAAAGGACGGTAATGTTATATTGTCAGCCTCAGCCCCGTTACTATCCTAACTGAACACACACCCTTCCAGTTGTTACTGAATGGACGGTTGAAGGACGGTAATGTTATATTGTCAGCCTCAGCCTTGTTACTATCCTAACTGAACACACACCCTTCCAGTTGTTACTGGATGGACGGTTGAAGGACGGTAATGTTATATTGTCAGCCTCAGCCTTGTTACTATCCTAACTGAACACACACCCTTCCAGTTGTTACTGGATGGATGACTGGAGGACGGTAATGTTATATTGTCAGCCTCAGCCCTGTTACTATCCTAACTGAACACATACCCTTCCAGTTGTTACTGGATGGACGGTTGAAGGACGGTAATGTTATATTGTCAGCCTCAGCCCTGTTACTATCCGAACTGAACACACACCCTTCCAGTTGTTAGTGGATGGACGGTTGAAGGACGGTAATGTTATATTGTCTGCCTCAGCCCTGTTACTATCCTGACTGAACACATACCCTTCCAGTTGTTAATGGATGGACGGTTGAAGGACGGTAATGTTATATTGTCAGCCTCAGCCCTGTTACTATCCTAACTGAACACACACCCTTCCAGTTGTTACTGGATGGATGTCTGAAGGAAGGTAATGTTATATTGTCAGCCTCAGCCTTGTTACTATCCTAACTGAACACACACCCTTCCAGTTTTTACTGGATGGATGACTGAAGGAAGGTAATGTTATATTGTCAGCCTCAGCCCTGTTACTATCCTAACTGAACACACACCCTTCCAGTTTTTACTGGATGGATGACTGAAGGAAGGTAATGTTATGTTGTCAGCCTCAGCCCTGTTACTATCCTAACTGAACACACACCCTTCCAGTTGTTACTGGATGTACGGTTGAAGGACGGTAATGTTATATTGTCAGCCTCAGCCCTGTTACTATCCTAACTGAACACACACCCTTCCAGTTGTTACTGGATGGATGACTGAAGGACGGTAAGGTTATATTGTCAGCCTCAGCCCTGTTACTATCCTAACTGAACACACACCCTTCCAGTTGTTACTGCATGGATGACTGAAGGACGGTTATGTTATATTGTCAGCCTCAGCCCCGTTACTATCCTAACTGAACACACACCCTTCCAGTTGTTACTGAATGGACGGTTGAAGGACGGTAATGTTATATTGTCAGCCTCAGCCTTGTTACTATCCTAACTGAACACACACCCTTCCAGTTGTTACTGGATGGACGGTTGAAGGACGGTAATGTTATATTGTCAGCCTCAGCCTTGTTACTATCCTAACTGAACACACACCCTTCCAGTTGTTACTGGATGGATGACTGAAGGACGGTAATGTGATATTGTCAGCCTCAGCCCTGTTACTATCCTAACTGAACACACACCCTTCCAGTTGTTACTGGATGGATGGTTGAAGGACGGTAATGTTATATTGTCATCCTCAGCCCCGTTACTTTCCTAACTGAACACACACCCTTCCAGGTGTTACTGGATGGATGACTGAAAGACGGTAATGTTATATTGTCAGCCTCAGCCCTGTTACTTTCCTAACTGAACACACACCACTTCCAGTTGTTACTGGATGGATGACTGAAGGACGATAATGTTATATTGTCAGCCTCAGCCTTGTTACTATCCTAACTGAACACACACACTTCCAGTTGTAACTGGATGGACGGTTGAAGGACGGTAAAGTTATATTGTCAGCCTCAGCCCTGTTACTTTCCTAACTGAACACACACACTTCCAGTTGTTACTGGATGGACGGTTGAAGGACGGTAATGTTATATTTTCAGCCTCTGCCTTGTTACTATCCTAACTGAATACACACCCTTCCATTTGTTACTGGATGGATGACTGAAGGACGGTAATGTTATATTGTCAGCCTCAGCCCTGTTACTATCCTAACTGAACACACACCCTTCCAGTTGTTACTGGATGGATGACTGAAGGATGGTAATGTTATGTTGTCAGCCTCAGCCTATTAACTATCCTAACGGAACACACACCCTTCCAGTTGTTACTGGATGGATGGTTGAAGGAAGGTAATTTTATATTGTCAGCCTCAGCCCTGTTACTATCCTAACTGAACACACACCCTTCCAGTTGTTACAGGATGGACGGTTGAAGGACGGTAATGTTATATTGTCAGCCTCAGCCCTGTTACTATCCTAACTGAACACACACCCTTCCAGTTGTTACTGGATGGATGACTGAAGGACAGTAATGTTATATTGTCAGCATCAGCCCTGTTACTATCCTAACTGAACACACACCCTTCCAGTTGTTGCTGGATGGATGACTGAAGGACGGTAATGTTATATTGTCAGCCTCAGCCCTGTTACTATCCTAACTGAACACACCCCCTTCCAGTTGTTACTGGATTGATGACTGGAGGACGGTAATGTTATATTGTCAGCCTCAGCCCTGTTACTATCCTAACTGAACACATACCCTTCCAGTTGTTACTGGATGGACGGTTGAAGGATGGTAATGTTATATTGTCAGCCTCAGCCCTGTTACTATCCTAACTGAACACACACCCTTCCAGTTGTTACTGGATGGACGGTTGAAGGACGGTAATGTTATATTGTCAGCCTCAGCCTTGTTACTATCCTAACTGAACACACACCCTTCCAGTTGTTACTGGATGGACGGTTGAAGGACGGTAATGTTATATTGTCTGCCTCAGCCCTGTTACTATCCTAACTGAACACATACCCTTCCAGTTGTTACTGGATGGACGGTTGAAGGACGGTAATGTTATATTGTCTGCCTCAGCCCTGTTACTATCCTAACTGAACACATACCCTTCCAGTTGTTAATGGATGGACGGTTGAAGGACGGTAATGTTATATTGTCAGCCTCAGCCCTGTTACTATCCTAACTGAACACACACCCTTCCAGTTGTTACTGGATGGATGACTGAAGGAAGGTAATGTTATATTGTCAGCCTCAGCCTTGTTACTATCCTAACTGAACACACACCCTTCCAGTTGTTACTGGATGGATGACTGAAGGACGGTAATGTTATATTGTCAGCCTCAGCCTAGTAACTATCCTAACTGAACACACACCCTTCCAGTTGTTACTGGATGGATGGTTGAAGGAAGATAATGTTATATTGTCAGCCTCAGCCCTGTTACTATCCTAACTGAACACACACCCTTCCAGTTGTTACTGGATGGACGGTTGAAGGACGGTAATGTTATATTGTCAGCCTCAGCCCTGTTACTATCCTAACTGAACACACACCCTTCCAGTTGTTACTGGATGGACGGTTGAAGGACGGTAATGTTATATTGTCAGCCTCAGCCCTGTTACTATCCTAACTGAACACATACCCTTCCAGTTGTTACTGGATGGACGGTTGAAGGACGGTAATGTTATATTGACTGCCTCAGCCCTGTTACTATCCTAACTGAACACATACCCTTCCAGTTGTTAATGGATGGACGGTTGAAGGACGGTAATGTTATATTGTCAGCCTCAGCCCTGTTACTATCCTAACCGAACACACACCCTTCCAGTTGTTACTGGATGGATGACTGAAGGAAGGTAATGTTATATTGTCAGCCTCAGCCTTGTTACTATCCTAACTGAACACACACCCTTCCAGTTTTTACTGGATGGATGACTGAAGGAAGGTAATGTTATATTGTCAGCCTCAGCCTTGTTACTATCCTAACTGAACACACACCCTTCCAGTTTTTACTGGATGGATGACTGAAGGAAGGTAATGTTATGTTGTCAGCCTCAGCCCTGTTACTATCCTAACTGAACACACACCCTTCCAGTTGTTACTGGATGTACGGTTGAAGGACGGTAATGTTATATTGTCAGCCTCAGTCCTGTTACTATCCTAACTGAACACACACCTTTCCAGTTGTTACTGGATGGATGACTGAAGGACGGTAAGGTTATATTGTCAGCCTCAGCCCTGTTACTATCCGAACTGAACACACACCTTTCCAGTTGTTACTGCATGGATGACTAAAGGACGGTAATGTTATATTGTCAGCCTCAGCCCCGTTACTATCCTAACTGAACACACACCCTTCCAGTTGTTACTGGATGGACGGTTGAAGGACGGTAATGTTATATTGTCAGCCTCAGCCCCGTTACTATCCTAACTGAACACACACCCTTCCAGTTGTTACTGGATGGACGGTTGAAAGACGGTAATGTTATATTGTCAGCCTCAGCCTTGTTACTATCCTAACTGAACACACACCCTTCCAGTTGTTACTGGATGGACGGTTGAAGGACGGTAATGTTATATTGTCAGCCTCAGCCCCGTTGCTTTTCTAACTGAACACACACCCTTCCAGTTGTTACTGGATGGACGGTTGAAGGACGGTAATGTTATATTGTCAGCCTCAGCCCCGTTACTATCCTCACTGAACACACACCCTTCCAGTTGTTACTGGATGGACGGTTGAAGGACGGTAATGTTATATTTTCATCCTCAGCCTTGTTACTATCCTCACTGAACACACACCCTTCCAGTTGTTACTGGATGGACGGTTGAAGGACGGTAATGTTTTATTGTCAGCCTCAGCCCTGTTACTATCCTAACTGAACACACACCCTTCCAGTTGTTACTGGATGGACGGTTGAAGGACGGTAATGTTATATTTTCATCCTCAGCCTTGTTACTATCCTAACTGAACACACACCCTTCCAGTTGTTACTGGATGGATGACTGAAGGACGGTAATGTTGTATTGCCAGCCTCAGCCTTGTTACTATCCTAACTGAACACACACCCTTCCAGTTGTTACTGGATGGACGGTTGAAGGACGGTAATGTTATATTGTCAGCCTCAGCCCTGTTACTATCCTAACTGAACACACACTGTTCCAGTTGTTACTGGATGGATGGTTGAAGGACGGTAATGTTATATTGTCAGCCTCAGCCCCGTTACTTTCCTAACTGAACACACACCCTTCCAGTTGTTACTGGATGGATGACTGAAGGACGGTAATGTTATATTGTCAGCCTCAGCACTGTTACTTTCCTAACTGAACACACACCCTTCCAGTTGTTACTGGATGGATGACTGAAGGACGATAATGTTATATTGTCAGCCTCAGCCTTGTTACTATCCTAACTGAACACACACTCTTCCAGTTGTTACTGAATGGACGGTTGAAGGACGGTAAAGTTATATTGTCAGCCTCAGCCCTGTTACTTTCCTAACTGAACACACACCCTTCCAGTTGTTACTGGATGGATGACTGAAGGACGGTAATGTTATATTGTCAGCCTCAGCCTTGTTACTATCCTAACTGAACACACACTCTTCCAGTTGTTACTGGATGGATGACTGAAGGACGTTAATGTGATATTTCTAGCCTCAGCCTTGTTACTATCCTAACTGAACACACACTCTTCCAGTTGTTACTGGATGGATGACTGAAGGACGTTAATGTGATATTTTTAGCCTCAGCCTTGTTACTATCCTAACTGAATACACACCCTTCCATTTGTTACTGGATGGATGACTGAAGGACGGTAATGTTATATTGTCAGCCTCAGCCCTGTTACTATCCTAACTGAACACACACCCTTCCAGTTGTTACTGGATGGATGACTGAAGGACGGTAATGTTATATTGTCAGCCTCAGCCCTGTTACTATCCGAACTGAGCACACACCCTTCCAGTTGTTACTGGATGGACGGTTGAAGGAAGGTAATGTTATATTGTCAGTCTCAGCCCTGTTACTATCCTAACTGAACACTCACCCTTCCAGTTGTTACTGGTTGGACGGTTGAAAGACGGTAATGTTATATTGTCAGCCTCAGCCTAGTTACTATCCTAACTGAACACACACCCTTCCCGTTGTTACTGGATGGACGGTTGAAGGATGGTAATGTTATATTGTCAGCGTCAGCCCCGTTACTATCCTAACTGAACTCGCACCCTTCCAGTTGTTACTGGATGGACGGTTGAAGGACGGTAATGTTATATTGTCAGCCTCAGCCCTGTTACTATCCTAACTGAACACACACCCTTCCAGTTGTTACTGGATGGATGACTGAAGGACGGTAATGTTATATTGTCTGCCTCAGCCCTGTTACTATCCTAACTGAACACACACCCTTCCAGTTGTTACTGGATGGACGGTTGAAGGACGGTAATGTTATATTGTCAGCCTCAGCCCTGTTACTATCCTAACTGAACACACACCCTTCCAGTTGTTACTGGATGGATGACTGAAGGACGGTAATGTTATATTGTCAACCTCAGCCCTGTTACTATCCTAACTGATCACACACCCTTCCAGTTGTTACTGGATGGATGGTTGAAGGACGGTAATGTTATATTGTCAGCCTCAGCCCTGTTACTATCCTAACTGAACACACACCCTTCCAGTTGTTACTGGATGGATGGTTGAAGGACGGTAATGTTATATTGTCAGCCTCAGCCCTGCTACTATCCTAACTGAACACACACCCTTCCAGTTGTTACTGGATGGATGGTTGAAGGACGGTAATGTTATATTGTCAGCCTCAGCCCTGCTACTATCCTAACTGAACACACACCCTTCCAGTTGTTACTGGATGGATGGTTGAAGGACGGTAATGTTATATTGTCAGTCTCAGCCCTGTTACTATCCTAACTGAACACACACCCTTCCAGTTGTTACTGGATGGACGGTTGAAGGACGGTAATATTATATTGTCAGCCTCAGCCTTGTTACTATCCTAACTTACACACACCCTTCCTGTTGTTACTGGATGGATGGTTGAAGGACGGTATTGTTATATTGTCAGCCTCAGCCTTGTTACTATCCTAACTGAACACACACCCTTCCATTGTTACGGGATGGATGACTGAAGGACGGGAATGTGAGTCAGAATCACATGGCTCGGTGGACCTTGCTCTTACAAGTTAGAGACATTTCAGCAAAAAAGGAAATTACTTTGACATGCTTGGCAGACAATTTAATCTATCAGGCTGCACCCCATGAGTGTCAGGTTAAAAACGGGGTTGGATACAGAGTAAAGCTCCCTCTACACTGTCCCCATCAAACACTCCCAGGACAGGTACAGCACGGGGTTAGATACAGAGTAAAGCTCCCTCTACACTGTCCCCATCAAACACTCCCAGGACAGGTACAGCACGGGGATTGGCTGGGCAATTTGGAGCACTTCCTGCCAGCAATCAGGGGGAGCAGCTGCACCTGTGCTGCAGCAACTGCAGAGTGGAGACTGGAGTAATTGGAGAAAGTGGAGAGGTGAATGCAGAGTGGAGAGAAACCATCAAGAAAGGCTGCAATTTTTCTGGAAAGGTGGGTGTCAGGGCACCTGAAAGACTCTGAAGTTTAAACTGTTTGGGGGAGGGAGAAGAGGCCTGAAGACTCAGGGGTGGGGCAGCCAAATCCAGTAGGGGCCCCTGTGTTTGTATTGGTGTTTGCACACAGGGAGCTCCCTCCCCACCCCAACTGCCTGCTCTGGACAGCTGGAGTTGCTCGGGTTAAGACTGTCTTGTTAAAATCAGAAGAGGAGAGTACCGGGCGGCTCCAGCCGTCCCGGGCGAAGAAGCCTCCCCCAACTGGAAGACAACAAACAGTTTTGGACTAATTCTTATAAAGGTGCTCCAACTGGCAGTTGGATCAAACATCCTTTTCAGCCTTTCTCTCCCTTCCTCCACTCAGTCGCCTCAGTCACCTATCCTCCCCATTTCCTTTACCATCCTACCCCATCCTCCTCTACTCCCACTCCACCTTGTTTAAAGTTTGCTTTTTTAAAAAAAATTGTGTAAATTTGTTTTGTTTCTTGGGGGTGGACGTAGCTCTTAGACCCCATGGCAAGCCCCTCTTCGCCGGTGGCGGGGCCTTCCCGGTCATATGCTGCTGCGGCTGCTGCAGCTGCACCTGTTGCCCCGTCACCTTTTGCTTTATTAACAACGAAGCATGGGGTCAAGAGCTGCGTCCACCCGAACATGACTATAGAGGCATGCGTGAAAGCAATGGCCGAGGTTGTCGGCCCCTCGGCCATTGTTGCAGCCTCTAAAATGTACGGGAAGGCAGTGTTTTTCCTGAAGACCGAGCGGGCGGTGTCCCTGGCTCTGAGCAAGGGGCTCACCGTGGGTGGGACCTTTCTGCCAGTGAACCCCCTGGAGGCCACTGCGCAAAGGCTCATTTTATCCAATGTCCCACCCTTCATCCCTGGTGAGCTCCTCCTTCCCCACCTGCACCATCTGGGGGAGGTAAAGACGGGGCTCACCCCAGTCCCGCTCGGTCTTCGGGAGAACAGCCTCCGACACGTCTACTCCTTCCGCCGCCAGTTATTCATGCAGCTGGCGCGGGAGGAGGTGACAGAGGGCCACTTCAATGTAGAATTCCAGGGGACGGCCTACCGCGTCTTCTGGACCTTGGACGGGGTGCGGTGCCATGTCTGTAAGGGGGTTGGGCATGTTCGTAAGAACTGCCCCAACCTCCCGGCTGCCAACTCCAACTCAGCGTCCCAGGGTGGCGACGCTGCACCTCCTCCCACCCCCACTACACCACCACCAGATACCATTCAGTCGGTACCGGAGGCTGTGGTTTTCACGGCCTCCGGCAGGGAGGGGGGTGACCGTCCAAGTGGAAGGAAGGCGCGGAGGAGAAATATACATCGAGAGGCGCGTCCCCTGGATATCGTGACACTACCCGAGCCTGAGCTCAGCCCAAGGCCCGATCTCGGGAAGTCAACTTGCCCCAGGGCTGGGCTCAGGCCCAGGGTGAATAAAAAAAAGAGAGTGTGGAGGTGGAGGCCTCTGATGATATGGAGGTCTCTGAGCCTCCGCACACAACTGGGAAAAAGAGAAGAAGGCACCCCTCCACAGAGGTAACAAGGGGCCCTGAGGCGCAGGGCCCATCTGTTGGAGGGGAGCTGTCTCCTGTTTCGGGTCCCCAGGTTTCCCCTACCGCCACCACCAAGGCTGCAAAGTCCGGGCAGGTGCTCCCAATTCCTCAGGATGGAGGGAAGGGGATGGCCCCGGTACATGAGGCCCCTACTGAAGGAGTAAGTGGGGCCCTGCTTGTGGTGGGGGAGCCTGGGGAAGCCGCCCATTCTGCCACTGCTACTGGGTCGGGTGTCCTGAATGAAGGGGAGGGCGAGGCCCCAGAGGGTCGGGCCTCCCAGCCGGAGTCCACCACCAACCAGGAGACACCCGACCCAGTTATAACTGAGAATGCTGCCCCACCTGCTGGGCCTGTGGGTGCTGGCGGAGCGGGAGATAGCCTCCTCCCTCCGCCTCCAATCTCGGCTCCGGCTGGTTTCCCGGAGTCGGGAACTTCTGTCTCCCCTGGACCACTCATTGCCCTGGGGACGGAGGTGGAGGGGGGTCCTGAGCCGCTGGTGCCTACAGGCTCCAGTTTCACAATAGAACCCAGAGAGGACTCCTCCGCCATCGATCCTGGGGGTGGGATCGTGACGGAGGCGGGACCAGCTGGCGCGGCCGGGACGTCCGCCCCACAGTGTGTGGTGGATGTGTTGGCCGCTGGCGGTGACGACCCGGAGGAGGATGGGGATTCGGTGCGGGGCACGGAGGATGATCTTGATTCCATCGCCAGTGAGGTGGTGGAGTCCCTCGTGCCTCCCACCGAATCTCCTCTCATCCCCACGGCGGAACTCCGGGATTTCCTCGCGGCTTGCAGGGGTTGCCGCAATAAAGTTCAGCTGGCCCTCGACCGTTGGTCGAATCTGACGCTGATCATCCAGTCCGTCCGTGCCGCCCTTAAGATAGCGGGCAAGCGCGCGGACGTGAAACTGGTTGAGAGGCGCCGTTTTAATGTGTTCCTCAATGGGTTGCTGGGGGAGTGGAGGGCCAGGTGCACTTCCACTCCCTCCTCACAGTGAGCTGCTGGTGACGGGTTTTAAGTACCTTTGACATGAAGATAACCATAGCCAGCCTCAACATCAACGGCAGCAGAGGGGCTCACCGCAGATTTCGCAATCTCTCTGTCCTTAGGGAAGGGAGATACGCGGTGAGCTTTCTGCAGGAAACCCACACCGTTCCGGGAGACGAAGCCACCTGGCTCCTGGAGTGGCAGGGTGGGGTCTACATGAGTCACCTCACCCCTATTTCTAGTGGGGTGGCTATCTTGTTGGCCCCGACTTTTCAGCCGGAGATCTTGGGGGTCAAGGAGCTAGTGCCGGGCCGCTTGCTCCACCTCGCCGTTCGCCTGGGTAGCGTGCCGCTCCACTTTGTGAATGTGTACGCGCCCAGGCCCGGCGCTTTGCAAGCGCGCTTCTTTGAAGAAGTGTCCGCTCTCTTGAGCTCCATCGATAGCGGCGAGTGCATCATCCTCGGGGGGGATTTTAACTGCACCCTCGAGGTGGGGGATCGCTCCGGTCCCCAGCGCGGCCAAGCGTCGGTGGAGAAGTTGAGGGGACTGATCAGCTCCCTTAACTTGGTGGACGTCTGGCGGAATCTCCATCCCGACTCCAGCGCCTTCACGTGGAGGTCTGGAGGAGGGGGGTCGCGAATCGACCGCCTCTACATTTCGCAGGCGTACGTCTCCCGCGTTTCGGCGGCCTCCATGCGGCTGGTGCCGTGCTCGGACCACCGCCTGGTGTGGGCGGAGTTCACTCCGCTCCGCACGCGGGCGGGGTCCGCGTACTGGCACTTTAACAACCGGCTGCTGGAGGACGTGCGATTTCCGGACTCGTTCTGTCGATTCTGGGCCGACTGGAGAAGGAAGCAGGGGGGCTTCCCCTCCTTGAGGCTATGGTGGGATGTGGGCAAGACTCACATCCGCGTCTTCTGTCAGGAGTACGCGAAGGGGTCGACCAAAAGGCGGGAAGCCGAGATCGGGCGCCTTGAGAGGGAGGTGCTCGACTTGGAATCCCGCCTCGGTCATGCCGTCGCGGACCCGGCCCTGTGGCAGGCGTACAAAGAGAAGAAGGGCGCGCTGAGGAACCTGCAGCTCATAGGGTCCCGAGGCGCGTACGTGAGGTCGCGGATCCAGATCCTGCAAGATTTGGACCGCGCCTCACCCTTCTTCTACTCGCTGGAAAAATGGCGGGGGGTCCGTAAGCAGCTCGTCGAGCTGCTGGCCGACGACGGATCCTCCATCACGGATCCGGAGGGAATGGGCCTCCTGGTCCGGACGTATTACAGTGCGTTGTTCTCTCCGGATCCGTCCAGTGAGGATGCGCGCAGAGTTTTGTGGGAGGACCTGCCGCAGGTCAGCCCGGAGGGCGCCGAAGGATTGGAGGCTCCGCTCACGTTGGCGGAGCTGACTGGCGCCCTCCACCAGCTCTCGAGGGGCAAATCCCCAGGGCTGGATGGGTTGACCGTGGAGTTCCTCAGGGCGTTCTGGGACGTCCTGGGGGACGATTACGCGCGGGTCCTGGGGGAAAGCCTGGCGACCGGGGAGATGCCCCTCTCGTGGCGCAGGGCGGTCATCGTCCTGCTGCCGAAGAGGGGCGATCTCCGCCTGCTTAAAAACTGGCGTCCGGTCTCCCTCCTCAGCACGGATTATAAGATCTTTGCCCGGGCTATGTCTACCCGCCTGGGCTCCGTGCTGGCCCACATGATCCACCCCGACCAGTCCTACACGGTCCCGGCCGGTCCATGCAGGACAACATCCACCTGGTCCGGGACCTGATCCATCTTTCCCAGAGGACTGGTCAGTCGGTCGCCTTTCTCTCCCTCGATCAGGAGAAGGCGTTCGACAGGGTGGATCACGATTACCTTTTCGGGACTCTGCGCGCTTTCGGACTCAGGCCGCATTTTGTGGCCCGGGTCCGACTTTTATACGCCGCCGCAGAGTGTCTAGTCAAAGTTAACGGGTCCTTGACGGCGCCCCTTCGATTTGGGAGAGGAGTGCGTCAGGGGTGCCCCATGTCCGGCCAATTGTATACCATCTGCGTGGAGCCCTTCCTGTGCCTGCTTCACAGGAGGTTGACGGGATTGGCTCTGAGCGAGCCGGCCATGCGGGTCGTCCTCTCGGCTTACGCCGACGACGTGCTCCTCGCAATCACAGATCCCGTTGACTTGCGGAGGATGCGCGACTGCCAGCAGACCTTTTCTGCCGCGTCCTCCGCGAGGATCAATTGGGAGAAATGTTCCGGACTCCTGGTTGGTCAGTGGCGGGTGGACTCCCTGCCGGAGGAGATGACACCTTTTGCGTGGAGCACCACGCACCTCCTCTATCTGGGAGTCCACCTTAGCCCCGCTGAGGAAGCCTGGCCGGCAAACTGGCAGGATGTGGAGGCGAAAGTCACCGCTCGGCTGGGGCGCTGCACAGGACTGCTCCGAGTGCTTTCCTACAGGGGCCGAGCGTTGGTCATAAACCAACTGGTGGCCTCCATGCTGTGGTACCGGTTGGTCACTTTGGCCCCACCCCCTGTATTTGCCACCAAGATCCAGAAGAAACTCGTCGATTTCTTCTGGGGCAAGAGGAAACACTGGGTCTCTGCCGCGGTCCTGAGTCTCCCGATCGAGGAGGGCGGTCAGTCGCTGGTGTGCGTCCGCACCCAGGCTGTGACTCTCCGCCTTCGGACCCTGCAGAGATACCTGTACGTCGAGCGTCCTCCCAGATGGTGTGCGCTGGCGACGTATTTTTTCCGCCAGTGTCACTGCCTTCAAGACGACACGCAGCTCCCGGTGGAGTCCGTTAGCCGCGCCTCTCTGAGGGAGTTGCCTGTCTTTTACCGGGATCTTTTCCGAGTCTGGAACATGGTCGCCTCCAGTCAGGGCGCTCCCCCGCCGGCGGAGGAGAGCGCCTCGGCTGTCCGGGCGGCCGACTCCGGGGACGGTCCGGCGGGCGGAGGAGTAGCCGAAACCCCCGGGACGCCCCTCACTGCGGGTGGCGAGGGGGCTCGGGAGTGCGGAGCGACCCCGGCCGAGCTGACCCCCGCTCGGCCGGAACTGCTCATCGGACCCAGGTCCCGAAACCCTCCTCGGGAGCCGGTCCCGCACAACCCGAGCCGCCTCTGGGAAATGCCCTCCGTGCCATTCCAATTGGCGCGGAGGGGTTTCCTGTACGGGCTGCTCCTGCACACTCTCCACTTCCTCGCCCTCGTCAGCCAGCCGGACACGCCCTGGCGGTCCGCGTTGCCATCTGGCGGCGAGGGGAAACCCCGATGGAGGTCTCTCTACGCGGGAGTCTTCCCCCTTTACATCGGGGACCTGGGGTGGAGGGTGCTGCACTGAGCAGTCCCGTGCAATAGGCTTTTAAGTAGGTTCACGGACTCCCAGGCCACCTGTACTTTCTGCGGCCTGGACGAGTCCGTGTTCCACATTTATACGGAGTGTGCGAGGTTGCAGCCCCTATTTGAGTATCTGAAGGGGCTGCTCCTCAAATTCTGGCTGCACTTCAGTCCCACGCTCCTGATCTTTGGGCACCCGGTGCGGAGGGGCTCGGGCCGGGAGGAGGATCTCCTCGTCGGTCTGCTCCTGGGCCTGGCCAAGGTGGCAATTCACAGGTCCAGGTTGCGGGCCGTCGGGGGGTCCGTCCTCCCCGATTGCCTGCCCCTCTTCCGCGGTTACGTTCGCGCCCGGGTGTCCCTGGAAAAGGAGCATGCGGTGTCCGCTGGTACGCTTGAGGCCTTCCGCGACCGGTGGGCACCGCAGGGACTGGAGTGCATCGTCGACGCCGAGAATGGCATTTTAATTTGAGTTTTTTGTTTATTTATCTGTTTTAATAAAGTTATTTTAAAACTGTAAATATGTACATAAAGTGGGCCTGAGGGATAAAGGCCCCCTCGATGTGAAAAACATAAAAGGGGCCTGGGGTATAAAGGTCACCTTGTAAAAAAGGAAAAAAAAAACTGGGGTTAGATAAAAAAAAACGGGGGTTAGATATAGAGTAAAGCTCCCTCTACACTGTCCCCAAAAAAAAAAAAAATGGAGTTAGATAAAAAAAAAAAAAAAACGGGGGTTAGATACAGAGTAAAGCTCCAAAAAAAAAAAAAAAAAAAAACGGGGGTTAGATACAGAGTAAAGCTCCCTCTACAAAAAAAAAAGAAAAAAAAAAAAAAGGGGTTAGAAAAAAAAAAGAAGAAAAAAAAAATGAGTGTCAGGTTTTGACAGAAAAGGCCCTCAAGGGACATTTTGTGTAAAAATCATTGCGGGGCGGGAGTGTCCAACGGAAGAAAACAGAAATCAAACCAGCACTCAACATTTTTGTTGATGGTTCCTCTACAGTGGAGGATGGGATTAGGCAGGCAAAGTGCGGATTACATATACAGGATCATAATGGAAAACCTATTAAAGACATTGCCTTACAGTTACTGGCGAGTTTAAGTGTGCAGCGTGCCGAACTAGCTGCAGTCACTTTGTGGTGACACAACCACATGTTTCGCTCCTGGTTGATATAAATTCTGACAGTATGTACGTGTGTAACAGTTTTACCGAGTACCTACCTCTGTGGGAAGCGAGAAGTTTTGTGTCAGCAGATGGCAAACCTTTTCCATCTGCCCCATTACTGCAGAGAATAGTAGATGCAGCGAGGAGAGGATTACAGAAAATACTATGATATATTGACCTATGTTGTGAAAATTGGAGAGGAAATAATTGGGACAACTTTGTCTAAGTGTCGTCTGGAAAACCAGGTGGTCATGTGTCCTCACCCTATATATATATATATATATATATATATATACATACATACATATAAAACAGCTGAATCAAAATGTGAATTTAATACCACTGTAAATTGCACCATGGAAACTAGGAAGGCATGATCAGGTTAACCCATGTGGCCTATAAGGCAAAGGTGAGATATTGCTTAACCAACAGTACGTCGCTTGTCAACCCACAAATACCAACTAGAGTAGAGAAGACGGAGTTGGTCGGCATACATAAAAGAAAGACAGAAACGATAATTGTTACAGAAAGTATTAAGGACGACTTGATAAAATACGTTCGGGAACATGAATATACTATTCAGCCATTGCCCATACGTTTGGGTCAAGAGAGGCAGCAACGAGAAACCATTGCTGTAGTGTACTACAATCTGGAACAACAGTGGAAGATGATACAAGTTCAGATTGATGAGATAAATGATTCTACCTGGTGGGAGGACTTATGAAACTGGGGGTCAAACGTGAAGATACACCCTGGTTTAGAAATATCTCCCATGTCCTGATAGTCTTTTCGGGTGTCATGGTGATATATGTGACATACTTAATTTGGAAACTTAAGAAATTGATTAAGGAATGTGAAAGGATGTATGAACACAGGTTGGACAGCTACCTTAAAGGCAATCAGTATTCGAAGTTGCTCCATTAAAATATTGACAATTAATTATGTAACACGAGGGTAGTTGTATAACTATTGGTAGATACTTAAAATGAATTAATGAATGACAAATGTATTCTAAAAGTAAAATTGCGACTGCGTTATGCTCGCACAAGTGATTAATTATGTAACAACGATGTTAACATTGTGCTTTCTTTAACATTACACTGCTTATGATCTTGCGTTAACAATGAAATTATAATTGCAGAAGTGTACTACCGAAGAGACATGAGAGTGTGATCCCTTGGGCATAGCCCTTCATGATCAGAGGGGGACGGGGGAGGGGGTGTGGTGGTGGTGGTGGGTGTCGACTCAGTAAAAACACATAAGAACGTAATTGAAACAATGAGGCTCGTCACACAACAATACACAACGTTTTGAAACATAGAGGGGCTGGTTAGAAGGAGCACAGCAAACAGATGGTGAAGGAATTGTAGACCATACATAAAGGCAGGCTGAAACAAGAGAGTGATTCTACCAGACAGTGTCCCTGCACAAACCAGATATAGGAGTTTCTATTGGAATGAGGTATGATTAGACTCACAGTAGACAATGGCTGAAAATGGTGACAGCACGAGAACCCCGAGGAAGAACACTCAAGAAAATTCCCTGAGTCATGGACTCAGAGAATAGAATGGCAGCTGCCATTCTGAGACTGATCACCTCGTGTCTTGGGGTAGTATAACATGCAAGTAGTGAGTGCTTGTACCTGATGATTTAATGTGTGAATAAACATTGATATACCTTCCACCAGTCCGATTCTGTGAATTCTTCAAGAGTAAGTGCAGATTAGGCACAGCAACAATCTGATAGCTCTATACAGGGACTTACCAGGAACATAAACACAAGCAACGCCAAGAGAGAAAATTACACGACCATTAACAAAATTACAATGCTTCGTAGAGTTTACAGCCTTTATCAAAGACTCACCAGGAGTAACAACAACAGCAAAGAGGGATGAGAAAATGACAGGGGAAGTAATTCAGTTAAACACGGTTTATAGAATTAATAGCTGGATAAAGAGTCTTACCAGGAACACCAATAATAGCGAGGATGGGATAGTAAATATATTGAATAAACTGAAGAGCTAAAAAGATCCGATAGTCTAATCAGTACCAGTCATAATATGTGGAAAGATCGTCAAATTGCCAGATGAAACTCCTGTCCATTGTTGTAACATTCCAATCTATTGTTTTCAGATTCTGACCCATTGTTGTAACATTCCCATCTATTTTTCTCAGATTCTGATCTATCCTCTCCCTCTGTCTGGAGCTGTTTGTCCCTCTTACTGCCGGGTTTGATGCTCCTGTTGACACTATGTGATAATACATTGAAATGACTCCCATATTAATAGAAGTTGGAAACCCTCCAGTGAAACAATTAGGGTCCGTGGAGACTGACATTAATACCAGTCACTAAACAAACAGTTTCAGTTAACCCCTTTCAGTCCAGCACTGTTAGTACCACAATAAAGTAGAACATTTGTCTGGTCTGGATGGGATGTATGAGAGATGCTGAGGGAAGGAAAGGTGGGAATAGCGGAGGCACTGGACAGAATCTTTCAATCCTCCTTGGATATAGGAGTTGTAACAGAGGGCTGGAGGGTTGTAAATGTTACACCCTATTTGAAAAATAGGAGAGATGGGGTAGACACTGTATTTACTGACCAGACAGTTTAATGTCACTGATGGGGAAATTTCATAACCCAGGACAAATATATTCATTGCTTTGAAAAACATGGAATAATAAATAGACAGCAGTAGGAATATGGTGATGACAAAGCATGTGTGGCAAACCTCAACAACAACTTATATTTATCTAGTGCTTTTAATGTTATAAATCATCCCAAAGTACTTCACAGGATCATTATGAAGCAAAGTATGACACTGAGACACAACAGGAGATATTAGATCAGATGGCCAACAGCTTGAAGAAAGAGATAGGTTTTAAGGAGTACTTGAAAGGAGGAAAGCGAGACGGAAAGGTGGTGACCGTAGCGTCGTGGTAATATTACCAAAATTGTAATACCGAGGATCAGGCTGATTCTCTGAGGACATGGGTTCAAACCCCACCGTGGCAACTGGTGCAATTTAAATTTCAATAAGTTATAAAATTCAATTAATTAATACAAATCTGCATTTGAAAGCTATTCTCATCAATGGTGCCATGAAACTATCATTGATAATCGTTAAAAAAAAACAGCCTGGATTATTGATGTTCTTTTGCAATGGAAATCTGCCATCCTTATATGGTCTGGCCTCCATGTGACTCCAGACCCACAACGATGTGGTTGACTCTAAACTGACTTCTGAAATGTCCAGCAAACCACTCAGTTATCAAGGGCAATTGGGGATGGGCAACAAATGCTGGTCTTGTCAGTAACACCCACATCGCATGAAAGAATGAAAAAAGAAAACTGTGCCGTGAGGATATTCCAGAACTTTGGGCCTTGGCAGCTGAAAGCCCGGACGCCAGTGGTGTAGGGATTAAAATCAGGGCTGCACAAGAGGCTGAAATTAGAGGAGCACATGTATCGCAGTGGGTTGTGGAGGTGGAGGAGATTACAGAAAAATGGGGGTGGGGTGGGGGAGAGACCATGGCGGCATCTGAAAACGAGGATGAGAATTTTAAAATCAAGACATTGCTTGACTGGGAGCCACTGTCGGTCAGTGATAGATGAACGGGACTTGGTGTGAGCTAAGGCATGGGCAGCAGAGTTTTGGATGACCACAAGTTTACAGAGAGTAGAATGTTGGAGATCAGCCAGGAGTGTGTTGGAATAATCACATCTAGAGGTGACAAAGGCATCAATGAGGTTTCAGCAGCAGATGGGCTGAGACAGGGGTGAAGTCGGGCGATGTTACTGAGGTGGAAATAGGCGGTTGTAATGATATCCTGAAATGAGGTTCAAGCTCATTTTGTGGTCAAATGTGCCACCAAGGTTGTAAACATACTGTCCGAATCTCAGACTGTTACTAGGGAGAGGGATGGGATCAATAGCAAGGGAACAGAGTTGACGTGGGGTGTGAAAACAATGTCTTCAGTCTTCCCAATATTTAATTGGAGGAAATTTCTGCTCATCCAGTACTGGGTGTCGGATAAGCAGTCTGATAATTTAACAACAGTGGAGGAGTGGAGAGAGGTGGTGGTGAGGTAAACATGATGGAGTTATTTGATAAAACAATGGAGAGGGTTGATGAGGATGGTGTGATTGAAGTTATATATATGGACGTTCAAAAGGTGTTTCATTAAGTGACATTCAATAGACAGGTTAGGAAAACTGAACCCTATGGATTAAAGGGACAGTGACACTGTGTATATAACATTGACTAAGGAACAGTAAACAGAGAGAAGTGGTGAATGGTTGTTGTTCAGACTCAATGACAGTAGACAGTGGTGTTCCCTAGGGCTTGGTATTAGGACCACTGCTCTTTTTTCTTTTGGAAAACACGAGGTATGTAAGGCAGAGCTCTCTCCTCCTCGCTCTTTACAGAGCTTCCCCTCTCTGCAGCCTCTGCTCCATTTGTTGATCATGTTACAGACACAGTGACACTGTAACTACAGTCCCCATACCTCGTCCAGAGTTGGGTCACCAAATCCTCCGTCGACCCTGAATGTCTGCAGCAGCTCACAACACAACCTCCAGAAAACATCCAGAACACCTCGACTAACTTTACAATGGCAGAAGTAAGTTAAAAGCCCCTCACCTGTAGGTTGGATGCCTTGTCCTTTAAATAACACTAGAGGGGATTCTTCGTGCTCCTGAATGTATGTTCAGCTGAGAGTGACTAACACAGGCGGTCAGTGGACATGCAAAGACCAAGTTTCAAAGATGTACATCACAGCTGCTGGAGTGGGTGATTGAGACCATATTCAGTCCCTTCCTCACACTACAGACACACACACGTTACACACACGCTAGCACCCCGGCCAGCCTGGGTTTCCTGTACAATGTGCTGGATGTGACCGGCAGTGCAGCACATACCATTTTATGGATCTAAACTTCCACAGCACCAGTGGAGCTGGAGAGATGAAATGTGTGGTCAGGGAGAGAGACAGAGGGAAATAAACTCACTTTAAAAAGGGAATTAGAAAAAGACTTTTCGATGAACAAGTTTCAGGAATATTGGTAATGGACAGGGGATTGGGATAATTAGAGGGGTGAGGACATGAGGGATTTGATCACATGAGTGACAATATTAAAATTGAGGTGTTACTGGACCAAGAGCCAATGTAGGTCAGTGAGCACAGGGATGTTGGGTGAACAAAATTTAATGTAAATTAGAAGATGGTGGCAGAGTTTTGGATGATCAGAAGGTTACAGATAGTAGAATATGGGAGACCAGCCAAGAGTGTTAGAATAGTCAAGTCTTGAGGTAACATAGACATGGATGAGGGTTTCAGCAGCAGATGAGCTGAGCTCTCTCTCTCTCTCTGTTTCTCTCTCTGTCTCCCTCACTTGCTCTGTCCCACACTCAGAGTCTTATATTCTTCAATCCTGTCGCCTCTTACTTTTGTAAACTCCAGCTGATATAAGAGGAGCCTGTCCAGCTTTTCAACATAAGGTAACCCGCCCATTCCAGGTTTTAGTCCAGTAAAACTTCTCTGAACTGCTTCCAACCCATTTACATCCTTTCTTAAATAAGGAGACCAATACTGTACACAGTACTCCAGATGAGGTCTCTGTATAACTGAAATATAAACACCCTAATTTTGTGTCCTATTCCGCTCACAATAAATGATAATATTCCATTAGCTTTCCTAATTACTTGCTGAACCTGCAGACTAACCTTATACAATCCATGCACCAGGATACGCATATCCCTCTGCATCTCAGATTTCTTCAATCCATCACCATTCAGATAACATTCTTGGTTTTTAATATTCCTGCCAAAATGGATTTGGAGACAGAGAGAGTTTACGCACGATCAAACGTGTGTGTGTCATCACTAAGAGTTGCGGGGCGGGGCGGGACGTGTGGAGCGGAATTTTAAGAGAGTTTTGAATAAGTAAAGCCAGAAATACAATGTCATTGGCATATGATAGGAAACAGTCAATTGAACAGGTAAACGTTCGAAATGTAACAGTCTTTGAGCAAGTGAAAGAGGGGAAGGGGGAAGAAGAACACGAAGGAAGGATTGTGATGGGACGGAGAGGGGAGTGTTTAAATGACATATTGTTACATTTCTAACCTTTACCAGTTCTGATGAATGGTTAGGAAAACTGAACTCTATGGATGAAAGGGACAGTGACAATGTGGCTATAACATTGACTAAGGAACAGTAAACAGAGAGAAGTGGTGAAAGGTTGTTGTACAGACTCAATGACAGTAGACAGTGGTGTTCCCTAGGGCTCGATATTAGGACCACTGCTCTTTTTTCTCTTGTAAAACACGAAGTATGTAAGGCAGAGCTGAAACGTTAACTCAGTTTCTCTCTACACAGATGGTGCCAGACCTGCTGACTATTTCTGACAATTTCTGTTCTCATTGCAGAGTTCCAGCAGCCGCAGTATTTTGCTTTCAGTTTAGTATTTAATTCACTGTCACTTCTCTTCGAGGAATGCCTACCTTGAAGAAGTTCTGCTCTTCTCTTGAAGAGCTTTGGGCCTCGGCAGCCGAAGGCACGGCCGCCAATGGTAGAGTAATTAAACTCGGGATGTTCAAGAGACCAGAATTATATGACGTCTCAGTGCTACAGTGGAAGCTCAGACTGAGGTCATGAGATCCATGTTTGCTGCCATGCAGGATCAGACTGCTGTCATCATGGCTGTGGATCTCAGTGTTCAAAGGGGTTTGCAGGCTCTCACAGCAGTCCAGCAATCTGTGATCCAGTAGATTACTAGGATTGCTGAGGTGTCGCCCCGTGGGAATGACACTGTCTCCGTGGAGTCTGAACCTGCTGTCCTCTCTCAGGATGACAGTATTTGTTCTCCATTCACTGTCACTCCACCAG
Organism: Heterodontus francisci; assembly: GCF_036365525.1. Taxonomy (NCBI): domain Eukaryota; kingdom Metazoa; phylum Chordata; class Chondrichthyes; order Heterodontiformes; family Heterodontidae; genus Heterodontus; species Heterodontus francisci. Next base: position 345,856 of record NW_027141896.1, read on the forward strand.
TGTGCTTGCTGTTACCCATCAGCCAGCCCAGGCTGCTGCTGCACATGTCGAGGTGGTGCAGTCCGATTTCAAGTCCTCAAGTCACAGAGCTGCTCGGGGACATCCTGCAAGGCCATCTGCAGTCTCCCCAGTGAAGGTCAGCAGCCTTCCACCAGCCATGCTGCAGTCACTGGAGAAACACTGTATCGGAGCACTAGACAAGTCGAGGGAACCCACAAGACAGGCACTAAGGGAATACACAAGGGTGAATAGTTCAGTTTTGTTTGTATAATTGGATGTGCTGTTGGATAAAGATGTTAATGAAAAGATTGTTGTTGGTGTTTTTTATTGCAGGATGGTGACCACGGGGACACTGTGGGACATTCACCAACATGATGTACTGGGCATGCTCACACACCAACTGTACATTAATGGAGTGAGATTTTAGTCAGTTCCTGTACCTCTCCCCGTTGACATGGGGACACCGTAGAGACAACTCGACCATCAGGAATGTGGCTCTCCTGACAAAGCCACAGGACCTCTTATCCTGCTTCTCCCCGCTGAGGGAGAAAATGATGTATTAACTTCACCCAACATAGATGGCCTCTCTCACCTAGCGGATACATCAATGGACAACACACAGTCCTCACAACTACAGGCCAGTTAGTCCAACATCAGTGGTGGGAAAAGTTTTAGAACAATAATCAGGGATAAAACAGCAGGCATGTTGAGAGGTTTGAGTTAATTCAGGATAGCCGGCATAGATTTACAAAAGGAAAGTCATGCTTGACTAATCTAATTGCACTTTTGATGATGTAACAGAGAAGGTTGATGAAGGGAATGTGATGGAGGTTGTCTAGATTGGTTTGAAGAATGTGTTTGATAAAATACCACAAAAAAGGTTAATAACCAACATTGAGTCAAATGGAATGGGAGGGTCAGTGTCCAATTGGATAAAAACAAAGGTTTACATAGAGAAAACAGTGTGTCATAGTAAATGACAGTTTTTCAGACTGGAAGATGTTAGACAGTGAGTGTTCCCCCAGGGTCAGTGCTCAGGCCACTGTTTACTTTTGCTGTATATAAATGACTTGGATCTTGGAATACAGAGTAGAATTTCAAAATCCGCCTCTGATACCAAACTTGGAGCTGTGACAAACAGTGAGTATGTCCAGAACCACCTGCGACAGGACATAGATACTAAGTAGATTGAGCAGACAAGTGGCAGATGAAAGTGTGAGACAAGTGTGAGGTAAGGCATTTTGACAGAGAGGATAGGAAGGCAATACAGACTTAATAACACAGTTCTAAACAGTGTGCAGGAACAGAGAGACCTGTGGGAGCATGTGTATCCATCTTTAAAGGTGACAGGACATATTGAGAGATTGGTTAGTAAAACACATATAATCTTGGATTTCATAATGAGAGGTATTAAGTTCAAAAGCAGAGAAGTTATGATGAATGTTTAAAAATCTCTGGTTAGGTCTCAGCTGGACTAGTTTGTCCAATTCTGATCATCACACTTCAGAAAGATTGTGAAGGTCTTTGAAATGGTGCTGAAGAGATTTAACAGAATGGTTCCAGGGATGGTGGATTTTAGTTCCAAGGTTCGGTTACAAGATTATGACAGGTCTGGATAATTTAGACAATGAAAAAGTGTTCCCATTAACTGATGGAAGAAGGACTAGGAGCACGGATTGAAAGTTTTTGACAAGAGATGCAGGGGGAATATGAGGAAGAACATTTTTCTTTATGCAGCGTGTGTTAATGATCTGGAACTCACTGCCCACAAGTGTGTTGGAAGCAGAGACAATCAGTGATTTCAAATGAAAGCTGGTGGACAGCTGAATGAAATGAATTTGCGACAGGGATTGAGCGGGCGAGTGGGACTGAATGGATTGCTCCATGGAGAGCCAGCATGTACATGATGGGATGAATGGCCTCCTTCTATGTCGTAAATGGCTCTATCAGTCTCTGTGACTCGATGTTGGATACTTCTCCTGCTCCTGCCTGGAAAGATCCAGATACATAGAAGTTCAATGAAACTGTGACCTTAACAGCCACTGACAGCTCCGTCCTCACCCTGGTGTGAGGCTCCAGGTCGTGTTACAGGAGGTGACACAGCTCTGTGACCACCTCCTTATTGAATCAGAGTCACCTCACACACTGCTCCTGGGTTAGGTGTAGGTAGCAAAAGTGTTCTTGGAAAACCGGAGGTGCATCGGGCAGAGACCGACGGCACAGTGGCGCAGTGGTTAGCACCGCAGCCTCACAGCTCCAGGGACCCGGGTTCGATTCTGGGTACTGCCTGTGCGGAGTTTGCAAGTTCTCCCTGTGTCTGCATGGGTTTCCTCCGGGTGCTCCGGTTTCCTCCCACATGCCAAAGACTTGCAGGTTGATAGGTTAATTGGCCATTATAAATTGCCCCAAGTATAGGTAGGTGGTAGGGAAATACAGGGACAGGTGGGGATGTGATAGGAATATGGGATTAGTGTAGGATTAGTATAAATGGGTGGTTGATGGTCGGCACAGACTCGGTGGGCCGAAGGGCCTGTTTCAGTGCTGTATCTCTAAACTAAGACCCCTCTTCCTCCCTCTTTACAGAGCTTCCCCTCTATGCAGCCTCTGCTCCATTTGTTACAGACCCAGAGACAGTGTAACTACAGTCCCCATACCTTGTCCAAATTTGCGTCACCAAATCCTCTGTCCTCCCTGAATGTCGGCAGCAGCTCACAACACAACCTCCAGAGAACCATCCACAGCTCCTCCAATAACTTTACAATAGCAGAGGTAAGTCAAAAACCCCTCACCTGTAAGTTGGATGCCTGGTCCTTTTTAAATAACACTAGAAGGGCTTCCTCGTGCTGCTGAATGGATGTTCAGCTGAGAGTGACTAGCACAGGCGTTCCGTGGACAGTCCAAGTTTAAAAGACGTACATCACAGCTGCTGGAATGGCTGATAGAAGATATATACAGACCCCTCCACACGCTACCAGCACATGCTTGGTGAACGGGGGCTCGAGCCCTCTCCAGCATGGAACACTTCAAGTGACCGGCAGCTCAGCTCGTATTATTTTATGGATCCAAACTTACATGGCGTTGGGCCCAGTGGTGCTGTGGAGCTGAAAATCATTGCCAGAGTAGATAAACAGAGAGAACAGCTATAGGATCATATGAATTAGGGGCAGAGGTAGGCCATTCAGACCGTCAAGCCTGCTCCACCATCTAATAAGATCATGGCTGATCGGTTTGCGTTTCGAATTCTGCACCCCCATCTACCCCCGATAAACTTGGATTCTCTTGCCTAACAAAAATCTATCTACCTCTGCGTTAAAAATATACAATGACACCCCCCCCCCCCACTCCACCACCTTCTAAGGCAGAGATTTCCAAAATCACACAATCATCTGAGGAAAAGAAAAGTCTCCTCATCTCTGTCTGAAAAGGGCGACCTCTAATTTTCGAACAGTGCCTTTTCAAACAGTTACTTTTAAAAAGGAATTGAAGAAAATACTTTCAGGCAAAAGAGTTGGAGGAATATGGGAATGGAGAGGGGAATGGGATTAATTGGAGGGGTGAGGCCATGGAGAGATTCAACCACAATAATGAGAATATTAAAATTAAGGTGCTGCCAGACCGGGAGCTAATGTAGATCAATGAGCACAAGGGTGATGGTGATCGGGATTTGGTGTGAGGTAGAATACATGCAGCATAGTTATGGATGGGCTGTGGTTTATTCAGGTTTATAACTGGGAGGGTGACCAGAATAGAATTGGAATAGTCAAGTGTGTATTTAACAAAGGCACAGATGAATGTTTATGCAGCAGATAGGCTGAGGCAGAGGTGGAGATGTGTGTTAGTACAGAGGTGGTAGGAGGCAGCGTTGGTGAGAATATGGAGATGAACTCAGCTCAGATTTAAATAGAACACAGAGGTTGCAAACTGTCTGGTTCAGCCTCAGATATTTAGCAATGAGGAGATCATGGTTCATGGATAGTGGATGGAATTTCTTATGGAGACCAATGACAACTGCACTCTTCCCAAATTTAAATAGCAAGAACATTATTTCAGTGAAACAGATTTTACAGATGTCATAGCGGGAAATACAGACTTACCAGGGACAGCAACAGCAGCAAAGATGGGAGAGTAAATTACAGGCACTCTAAAGCACTTGGCAATGGTTTATAGAGATAATACCTGGAGACATATATTTGCCAGGAATAACAACAGCAGCAAGGAGGGCAGAGGAAATGACAAGAATGGGAATGCAGTTAAACATGGTTTATCGAATTAATAGTTAGATACAGAGACTTACTAGGGACACCAATAATAGCCAGGAAGGGGTAGTAAATGTATTGAATATTCCTCAGTGCGGAATAGATCAGACTGTTTAATGAGAACTGATCATAATCTGCAGAAAGAAAGTTAAACTCCCAGATGAAACTCCTGCCCATTGTTGTAACATTCCAATCTATTGTTCTCTGATTCTAATCTATCCTCTTCCTCTCTCCAGAGCCGCTGATCCCTATTAGTGCTGGGAGTGATGTGATACTTCCACTGACACTATGCAAAGGCACAGATGAGAGTTAGTGCAGCAGATGGGCTGAGGCAGAGGTGGAGATGGGTGATATTACAGAGGTGGTAGTAGGCAGGGTTTGTGAAGGAGAGAATATGGAGATGAACAACAGCTCAGGTTTAAATAGAACACAGAGGTTGCAAACAGTCTGGTTCAGTCTCAGACATTGGACTTGGAGTATGTCGTTCACAGATCGGGGACAGGATTTCTTATGGAGACCAATAACACTGGTTTCGGGCTTCAGAGAAAAAAAAATTACTTGAACAGTATTTCAGTGAACCAGGGTTTACAGATCGTATTTGTGGAAATGAAGACTTACCAGGGCAGTAACAGCAGGAAAGATGAGAATAAATTACAAGAACTATAATACTATTAGCAATGGTTGTGGAGCTAATAGCTGGAGACAGAGATTCACCAGGACTAACAACAGCAGTAAGGAGGGCAGAGTAAATTCCAGGAACATTATTGCAGTTAAATATGGTTTATAATATTAATAGCTGTATTGACAAACTTACCAGGGACACCAACAATAGCAAGGATGGGATAGTAAATGTTTTGTATAATCAACAGTGCGTAATAGATCCGGGATGTTAAAGACAGCGAATCGTCCGTAGAAAGCATGTAAAGAGGCCATGATAATCCTCTGCCCACATTTGTAACATTCCAATCCACTGTTCTCAGATTCTGACCCATTGTTGCAACATTCCAATCTATTGTTCTCAGGTTCCGATCTATCCTCTCCCTCTCTCTGGTGCAGCTGATGCCTGTAAGTGGTGAAGCTGACGATCGACTGGCACAATGGTATTAAACCTTGAAAGGAATCCCTTATTAATAGAAGATGGAAAACCTCCAGTGACACAATTAGGGTCCATGGAGACTGACATTAACTACAGTCACTGAACAAACAAGTTCTGTTAACCACTTTCCATCCAAACACTTTTTGTACCTCAAAGAAGTAGAACATTTACCTTGTCTGTATGGGATGCATGAGGCTACTGAGGAAAGGAAATGTGGAAATAACAGAGGCCCTGGACAGAATCTTTCAATCGTCCTTGGATATGGGAGTGATAACAGAGAACTGGAGGGTTGTAAATGTTACTCCCTGTTTAAAAAAGGAGAGATGGGGTAAAACCTGTATTAATGACCAGTCAGTCTAATGTCGGTGGTTGGAAATTTCTAAAGGTCACAACCAGGATATAAGTATTCCTTACTCATAAAAGGGATAACATTTGAGAAGCAGCACGCAAATGCGAATTCAAAATCATGTATGGCAAACGACAACAACAACTTATTTTATATAGTGTCTTTAATGTAATAAAACATCCCATGATGCTTCCTTATAAAACAAAACATGACACCGAGAGATATAAGAAATTATTAGGTCAGAGGACCAAAAGCGTGGTCAAAGATGTAGGTTTTAATAGGTGTCTTAAAAGAGGAAAGGGTGGTGGAGAGGTGGCGGGATGGAGAGGCGGAGAGGTGGAAGGAGGGTATTCTAGAGCTTGGAGCTGAGGTAACTGAAGGTGTGATCACCAATGGTGGAACAGTTAAAATCAGGGATGCACAAGAGGCCGGAATTAGAGGAGCACAGATATATACAGGACGGGGGCGAGGTCATGGAGGAAAAATAAGTTGAGAATTTAAATAAAGAGATTACTTGATCAGGAGTCAAAGTCGGTCAGTGATATGTGCACGGGACGTGGCACGATTTAGGACATGGCAGCAGAGTTCTGGAGGACATTAAGTTTACAGAGAGTAGCAGGTGGGAAATCAGAGAAAAGTGTGTTGGAGTAGTCATTTCTAGGGATAAGGAAGGCAGGAATGAATTTCAGCAGCAGATGGACTGAGACAGGGGTGAAGTCGGGAGCTGTTACTGAGGTGGAAGTAGGCGGTTGTAATGATATCCTGAAAATGAGGTTAAAGTGTGATACTAAGGCTGCAAACAAACTGTATGAATCTCAGACTGATACAGGGAGAGGGATGGAATCAATAGCAAGGGAACAGAGTTGGAGTGGGGAGTGAAAACAAGGGCTTCAGTCTTCCCAATATTTAATTGGAGGAAATTTCTGCTCATCCAGTACTGGGTGTTGGATAAGCAGTCTGATAATTTAACAACAGTGGAGAGAGGTGGAGCTGAGGTAAACTTGATGGAGTTCTTTGATAAAACAATGGAGAGGGTTGATGAGGCTAGTGTGATTGAAGTTATATATATGGACTTTCAAAAGGTGTTTGATCAAATCACATTCTATTGACAGGTTAGGAAAACCGAACCCTATGGATTAAAGGGACAGTGACAGTGTGGATATAACATTGGCTAAGGAACAGTAAACAGAGAGAAGTGCTGAAAGGTTGTTGTTCAGACTCGATGGGAGTATACAGGGGTGTTTTCCAGGGCTCGTTATTCGGATCACTGCTCTTTTTGCTCTTGGAAAACCCGGGGTGGGTAGGGCAGAGCCCCCTCCTCCGCCCTCTTTGCACAGCTTCCCCTCTCTGCAGCCTCTGCTCCATTTGTTGGTCATGTTACAGACCCAGAGACACTGTAACTACAGTCCCTATAACTTGTCCAGAGTTGGGTCAACAAATCCTCTGTCCTCCCTGAATGTCTGCAGCAGCTCACAACACAACCTCCGGAAAACCATCCACAGCACCTCCACTAACTTTACAATGGCAGAAGTCACTAAAAAGCCCTACACCTGTAAGATGGATACCCGGTCAATTTAAATAACACTAGAGGGGGTTCCTCGTGCTGCTGAATGTATGTTCAGCTGAGAGTGACTGACACAGACGGTCAGTGGACATGCAAAGACCAAGTTTCAAAGTCGTACATCAAAGCTGCCGGAATGGCTGATTGACACCATATTCAGACCTTCCTCACACAGACACACACACACGTTACACCCACTCCAGCACCCGGCCAGCCTGTGTGTCCTGTACAATGTATTGGATGTGACCGGCAGTGCAGCTCACACCATTTTATGGATCCAAACTTCCACAGCACCAGTGGAGCTGGAGAGATGAAATTTGTGATCAGGGATAGAGACAGAGGGAAAGAAACTCACTTTTAAAAGGGAATTAGAAAAAGACTTTAAGATGAACAAGTTTCAGGAATATTGGAAATGAACAGGGGATTGGGATAATCAGAGGGGTGAGGACATGAGGGATTTGATCATACGAGTGAGAATATTAAAATTGAGGTGTTACTGGACCAAGAGCCAATGTAGATCAGTGAGCACAGGGATGTTGGGTGAACAGAATTTGGTGTAAATTAGAAGGTGACAGCAGAGTTTTGGATGACCACAGGTTTACAGAGAGTAGGTTATGGGAGAGCAGCCAGGAGTGTGTTAGAATAGTTAAGTCTCGAGGTAACAATCAGGTCCTCCAGCCAAAATGAACAGTTTGATCTTTTCTCACATTATACTCCATTTGCCAGTTCTTTGACCACTCATTTAACCTATCTATATCCCTTTGTAACCTCCTTATGTCCTCTTGAGAACTTACCTTCTTACCTATCTTGGAGTCATTAGCAAATTTCGCAAGCATACCTTCGGTCCATTCATCAAAATCATTTATATCAATAGTAAAAAGTTGAGGCCCCAGCACTGATCGCGGTGGCACACCACTTGCCGCAGCTTGCCAACCAGAAAATAACCCATTTATGCCTACTCTGTTTCCTGTTAGCTAGCCAATCCTCTATCCATGCCAATTATATTACCCCCTACACTATGAGCTTTTATTTTCCACAATGACGTTTGATGTGGTCTGTCAATCTAAGTACAGTAAATCCACCAGTTCCCCTTTATCCACAGTACATGTTACCACTTCAAAGAACTCCAATATATTGGTTAAACATGATTTCCCCTTCACAAAACCATGTTGACTCTCCCTGATCACCTTGATTTTTTCGACGTGCTTTAACGTCTTTCTAACGTCTTTAATAATAGCTTCTAACGTCTGATCCATAGCTGAAAGCCTATCTCACCTGCCACAAGTCCAATGTACACTATGTCTCTTCTGAGGTTATGCTCTATTTGAACTGTTATTCCTCAAAGAGTCATTGAATTATAGAGATATGCAGCACCGAAACAGGACCTTCAGCCCACTGTGTCTGTGCCGGCCATTAAGTACCGAACTATTCTAATCCCAATTCCCAGCACTTGGCCGGTGGCTTTGTTTGCTATGGCGTTTCAAGTGCTCATCTAAATATTTCTGAAATGTTGTGAGTGTTCCTGCCCGGGCCATCTCTTAAGGCAGTGCGTTCCAGATTCCAACCACCCTCTGGGTGAAAATTATTTTCCTCAAATCCCTGCTAAACCTCCTGCCCCTGACCTTAAGTCTATTCCCCCTGGTTATTGACCCGCCGCTAAGGGGAAAAAGATTCTTCATGTCTAACCTATCAATGCCCCTCATTATTTTGTATAGCTCAACCATGACACCCCCTCATCCTTTTCTGCTCGAGGGAAAACGACCCGAGCCTTTTCTGTCGCTCTTCATAGCTGAAATGCTCCAGCCCAGGCAACATCCTGGTGAATCTATTCTGCACCCTCTCCATTGCAATCACATCCTTTTGATAGTGCGGCAACCAGAACTATACACAGTCCTCCAGTTGTGGCCTAACTGGAGTTTTATGCTCCATCATAACCTCCCTGCTCTTATATTCTATGCCTCGGCTAATAAAGGCAAGTGTCCCATACGTCTTCCTGACCGCATTGTCTACCTGTGCTGCTGCCTTCAGTGATCTATGGACAAGTACAACAAGTCCTGTAATCTCAGGCTTTCCTCCTCACTATTTACAAAACAATCAATTTTCGTGTCAGCTGCGAACTTACTGATCTGACCTCCTATATTCACGTCTAAATCATTAATGTACACGACAAACAGCAAGAGTCCCAGCACCGATCCCTGCAGTACACCACTGGTCACAGGCTTCCACTCGCAAAAACAGCCCTTGACCATCACCCTCTGCCTCCTGCCGCTAAGCCAATTTTGGATCCAATTTGCCAAATTGCCCTGGATCCCATGGGCTCTTACCTTCTTAACACATCTCCCATGCGGGACCCTATCAAAAGCCTTACTGAAGTCCATATAGACTACTGCTTTACCCTCATTTAAACCCCTAGTCACAGCCTCGAAAATAATCTATCAATTTAGTTAGACACGAACTCCCCTTGACAAAGCCATGCTGACTGTCCCTGATTAATCCCTGCCTCTCCACGTGGAGATTAATCCGGTCCCTCCGAATTTTTTCCAATGGTTTCCCTGCAATAAATTGCTTGTGACCCTTCGACCTCCTTTCTGTTAATCTGTGACCCTCGATCAGATCTTACAGTGGTGTAGTAGTGGCAACAGAGTTCCTGCCTCCCTTTTCTATGATTTTTCAGGGTGGAAGATGAAGAGATGAAATGTGTGGTCAGGGATAGAGACAGAGGGAAAGAAACCCACCTTTAAAAAGGGAATTAGCAAAAGACTTTAAGATGAACAAGTTTCAGGAATATTGGAAATGGACAGGGGATTGGGATAATCAGAAGGACGAGTACATGGAGGGATTTGATCTCATGGATGGAATATTAAAATTGTGGTGTTACTGGACCAAGAGCCAATGTCGGTCAGTGAGCACAGGGATGTTGGGTGAACAGAATTTGGTGTAAATTAGAAGATGGCAGCAGAGTTTTGGATGATCACAAGGTTACAGAGAGTAGAATGTGGGAAACAAGCCAGCAGTGTGTTAGAATAGTCAAATCTCGAGGTAACAAAGGCATGGATGAGGGTTTCAGCAGTCGATGAGCTCAGCTCTCTCTTTCTCTCTTTCTCTATCTCCCCCTCTCTCTCTCTGCCGCCCTCACTTGCTCTATCCCACGCTTAGAATCTTAAATGTTTCAATCAAGTCGCCCCTTACTCTTCTAAACTCCAGCTGATATAAGCCTAGCCTGTCCAGCCTTTCCTCATAAGACAGTCCGCCCATATTATTCTAATAAACCTTCTCTGAACTGCTTGCAACGCATTTACATGTTTCCTTAAATAAGGAGACCAGTACTGAACACAGAATTCCAGATAATGTCTCACCAATGCCCTCCCTACCTTTGTATTCAATTCCACTCACAATAAATGATAACATTATATTAGCTTTACTAACTACTTTCTGAACCGACATACTAACCTAATGCAATTCATGCACCAGGACAGCCAGATACTCCTGCATCTCAGAGTTCTGCAATCCCTCGCCATTCAGATAATATGCTTAGTTTAATTTCATTATTACTACCAATATGGACAATTTCACATTTCCCCACATTCTATTCCATTTCCCAGATCTTTGCCTTCTCACTCAATCTATCTGTGTCCGTTTGTAGCCTCCTATGTCCTCTTCAGAACTTTGTTTCATCAACAGATTTAACAACCACACCTTCGGTCCTTTCATCTAATTCATTTAAACAAACTGTAAAAGGTTGAGGCCCCAGCACTGATACCTATGGCAGCCCAGTCGTTACTTCCTGCCAACCAGAAAATTACCCATTTATGGCTGCTCTCTGTTTCCTGTTAGCTACCTAAACGTCTATCCATGGCAATGTGTTACCCCCTACACCATGAGCTTTTATTTTTCGCAATGACCTTTGATGTGGCACCTTATCAAATGCATTCTGGAAATCTAGTACAGTACATCCACCAGTTCCCCTTTATCCACAGCACATGTTACTTCTTCAAAGACCTCCAGTTAATTGATTAAAATCCCTTTCACAAAACCATGTTGACTCTGCCTAATCACCTTGAATTTTTCTACCTGCCCTGCAATAACATATTTAATAATAGCTTCTAAAAAATCTAATCCACAGCCAGAAAGCCTCTCTCATATGTCACAGATCGTTTCTCTACTGTGTTTATTCTGATTTTGTGCTGTATTTGAACCGCCACTCCTCAATAAACTGCTTGTGACCCTTCGACCTCCTTTTGGGTAATCTCTGACGACTACTGGCAACACCTATGGAGTCATATTCAGCTGGCCTCAGACACCGGAAACATCAGAGGAATGTATGATGGCATGAAGAGAGCTCTTGGGCCAACCATCAAGAAGATCGCCCCCCTCAAATCTAAATCTGGGGACATAATCACTGACCAACGCAAACAGATGGACAGCTGGGTTGAGCACTACCTAGAACTGTACTCCAGGGAGAATGCTGTCACTGAGACTGCCCTCAATGCAGCCCAGCCTCCACCAGTCATGGATGAGCTGGACATACAGCCAACAAAATCGGAACTCAGTGATGCCATTGATTCCCTCGCCAGCGGAAAAGCCCCTGGGAAGGACAGCATTACCCCTGAAATAATCAAGAGTGCCAAGCCTGCTATACTCTCAGCACTACATGAACTGCTATGCCTGTGCTGGGACGCGGGAGCAGTACCCCAGGACATGCGCGATGCCAACATCATCACCCTCTATAAAAACAAAGGTGACTGCGGTGACTGCAACAACTACCGTGGAATCTCCCTGCTCAGCATAGTGGGGAAAGTCTTTGCTCGAGTCTCTATAAAAGCAAAGGTGACCGCGGTGACTGCAACAACTACCGTGGAATCTCCCTGCTCAGCATAGTGGGGAAAGTCTTTGCTCGAGTCGCTCTGAACAGGCTCCAGAAGCTGGACGAGCACGTCTACCCTGAGGCACAGTGTGGCTTTCGTGCAGAGAGATCGACCATTGACATGCTGTTCTCCCTTCGTCAGATACAGGAGAAATGCCGTGAACAACAGAGGCTCCTCGACATTGCTTTCATTGATCTCACCAAAGCCTTTGACCTCGGCAACAGACGTGGTCTCTTCAGACTGCTAGAAAAGATCGGATGCCCACCAAAGCTACTAACTATCATCACCTCATTCCACGACAATATGAAAGGCACAATTCAACATGGTGGCTCCTCATCAGAGCCCTTTCCTATCCTGAGTGGTGTGAAACAGGGCTGTGTTCTCGCACCCACACTTTTTGAGATTTTCTTCTCCCTGCTGCTTTCACATGCGTTCAAATCCTCTGAAGAAGGAATTTTCCTCCACACAAGATAAGGGGGCAGGTTGTTCAACCTTGCCCATCTATGAGCGAAGTCCAAAGTACGGAAAGTCCTCATCAGAGAACTCCTCTTTGCTGACGATGCTGCTTTAACATCTCACACTGAAGAGTGCCTGCAGAGTCTCATCGACAGGTTTGCGTCTGCCTGCAATGAATTTGGCCTAACCATCAGCCTCAAGAAAACGAACATCATGGGGCAGGATGTCAGAAATGCTCCATCCATCAATATTGGCGACCACGCTCTGGAAGTGGTTCAAGAGTTCACCTACCTCGGCTCAACTATCACCAGTAACCTGTCTCTAGATGCAGAAATCAACAAGCGCATGGGTAAGGCTTCCACTGCTATGTCCAGACTGGCCAAGAGAGTGTGGAAAAATGGCGCACTGACACGGAACACAAAAGTCCGAGTGTATCAGGCCTGTGTCCTCAGTACCTTGCTCTATGGCAGCGAGGCCTGGACAACGTATGCCAGCCAAGAGCGTCGTCTCAATTCATTCCATCTTCGCTGCCTTCGGAGAACACTTGGCATCAGGTGGCAGGACTATATCTCCAACACAGAAGTCCTTGAAGCGGCCAACACCCCCAGCTTATACACACTACTGAGTCAGCGGCGCTTGAGATGGCTTGGCCATGTGAGCTGCATGGAAGATGGCAGGATCCCCAAAGACACATTGTACAGCGAGCTCGCCACTGGTATCAGACCCACCGGCCGTCCATGTCTCCGCTATAAAGACGTCTGCAAACGCGACATGAAATCGTGTGACATTGATCACAAGTCGTGGGAGTCAGTTGCCAGCATTCGCCAGAGCTGGCAGGCAGCCATAAAGACAGGGCTAAATTGTGGCGAGTCGAAGAGACTTAGTAGTTGGCAGGAAAAAAGGCAGAGGCGCAAGGGGAGAGCCAACTGTGCAACAGCCCCGACAAACAAATTTCTCTGCAGCACCTGTGGAAGAGCCTGTCACTCCAGAATTGGCCTTTATAGCCACTCCAGGCGCTGCTTCACAAACCACTGACCACCTCCAGGCGCGTATCCATTATCTCTCGAGATAAGGAGGCCCAAAAGAAAGAAAAAGAAAGATCAGACCTTACAGTGGTTAGGAGAGGGAACACAGACATCGGGATGATAGGCTTGGTTTACTTGGCTTCTGCGAAATAGTAAACTCAGTTGAGTGATGATTGAGTCGGAGATTTGGCAACAAAAAGAGTTTACACTCAATCAAACGTTTGTGTTCATCACTAAGAGGGTGGGTGGGGTTGGGGGGGGGGGGGGGTTCTTTCAGAGAGTTTTGAATAAGTAAAGCCAGAAATACAATCTGACTAGCATATCACAGGAAATAGTCAGTTGATAACCTGGTAGAGAGGAAAAACAGGCACACCTGGGGAGAAGGACATCCTAAGGATTTTCGAGGTGTATGATTGTAATTACGATTTCATTCTCAATGGAATATTTGCGTTTGTCCATAAATGCAAATTTAAGCTAAAAAAAAGGGCTGAGATAAGTTGGTCAATGGGGCACATTGTGTACGTGAACAGAAAGTGCTGGAAATACTCAGTGGATCTGGCAGCATCGGTGTAGAGAGAAACAGGATTAATGTTTCAGATCTGTGACCCTTCATCAGAACTGGTAAACGTTAGAAATGTTGATGTACAAGCTGGAGATAGTGAAACCATGGACCTCCTGCTTTCCATTCCACACCCAATCCTTCACCCCAAACCTCCCCTTCTGATTTTATACTTTCCAATTATAACCCAATACTGCCAGCTTCCCAGTCACAGCAGCTTCAGGAGACAGAAAGAGAGCAGCAAAAGAGCAATAAAGTCCCATCACTTGGTCTGACACTCACAGCCACCAGATCAAATACTTATAGTGCGTGTACCTTAGAGGCTGGTATCGAGTCAGAATCTGCACGTGGTGAGTCACCGAGTACGAGTGAGCTGCAGCCAGTCCAGGGGGAAAGGATAGTCCATGTGACAGATCACCGGAGGGTGAGGTTACAAACGAGTTATAATACACAGGACTCAGAAGTGAACATTGCTGAAGCTGCTGCCCATGTCGAGATGGTGCAGTCTGAATCCGAGTCCTCAAGACCCATAGTTGTTCGAGGACGTCCTGCAAGGGCATCTGCAGTCTCTCTCAGTGAAAGACAGCAGCCTTCCATCAGCCATGCTGCAGTCACTGGGAAACACTGTGTAGGAGCACTTGGCAAGTTGGGGGAACCCACAAGACAGGGACTAAGGGAATACACAAGGGTGAATAGTTCAGTTTTGTTCGTATAATTGCATGTGTTGTTGGATAAAGATGATCATGAAAAACATTTTGTTGGTGTTTTTATTGCAGGATGGTTACCTCGGGGACGCTGTGATGGGGCATCTCAGATGGATGTAATGGTGGAGAAGAGGGGGATCCATGGTGGGAAAGGGAAGTTGGCCTATGGGAACTGGAATCTTAGCAGCGTCTCTACGACAGCCTGTCCGGTTTGAAATCATCCAGGAAATATCCTCCCTGCCTCCTCCTCCTCCTACTGAGTTAGCCTGCGGATTCCTGGTGCCAATGCCTGTGTCCTCATGATGGTGATGATGTGAAGGGTGCAGCAGAACACCATGAACTTGGACACCTGCTCCAGTATGTACTGGAGGGCTCCCCCCCAGCTGTTCAGACATCGGAAGCATTACTTCACCTGGTGGTTTTGTGTGGGGGGGGGGGGGGGGGGGGTGGAGTGTCTCGGGTTTAGAGGTCATGAGCCACATTCTGGTTCTGCATGGGGGCCCGATGTGTTGGGACCGGCTGACTGCTTCAGAATGATGGTATGGTGGACATTTCCCAACATGATGTACTGGGCATGCTCGCACACCAACTGTACATTGATGGAGTGAGAGTTCTATCATTTCCTGTACCTCTCCCCGTTGCCATGGGCATCCCGCAGAGACACCTAGACCATCAGGAATCCCGCTATCATGACAACGCCACGGGATCTCTCACCTGCTTCTCCCTGCATATGGAGCAGACAGTATAATTCACCTTATCCGACATAGATGGCCTCCGTCACACAGCAGATACATGAATGGACAACATAGAGAGAGATAATGGATACGTCACCCGCTCTTGATGGAAAGATCCAGATAAGAACATAATAACATAAGAAGTAGGAGCAGGAGTAGGCATTCAGCCCCTCAAGCCTGCTTTGCCATTCAATATGATCATGGCTGATCTCATCTCGGCGTCAACTCCACTTTCCTGCCTGTTCTCCATAACTCTTCAACCCATTACTAATTAAAAATCTGTCTATCTTCTCCTTAAATTTACTCAGTGTCCCGGCATCTACTACACTCCGGGTAGTGAATCCCACAGACACACGACCCTTTGGGAGAAGAAATTTCTCTTCATCTCTATTTTAAATCCTTATCCCTTATCCTAAAACAATGACCTCTCATTCTAGGTTTCCCCTCAAGAGGAAACATCTTCTCTATGTCTACTTTGTCAATCCCCTCAATCATCTTCTCTACCTCAATTAGATCGACTCTCATTCTTCTAAACTCTGGAGAGTAAAGGCATAAAGAGCTCAATCTCTCTTCATAAGACAAATCCCTCATCCCTGGAATCAATCTATTGACCCTCCTCTGATCTGCCTCCAATGCAACTACATCCGTCCTCAAGTCAGGAGACTAAAACTATACACAATACTCCAGGTGCGGTTTCATTAAGGCCTTGTACTTTTGCAGCAGCACTTTCCTACTTTTATATTCTACTCCTTTAGCAAGAAATACCAAAATTCCATTTGCCTTCCTTTTCACCTGCTGTACCTTCAAACTAGCTTTCTGCGATTCATGCACGAGAACACCCAGATCCTTCTGCACCGAAGCACTCTGAAGTTTCTCTCCAGTTAGGTAATAATTTGCCTTTCTATTCTTCCGACCAAAATGGATAACCTTACACTTATTCACGTTAAACTCCATCTGCCAAATTTTGGATCATTCACCTAACCTATCCATATCAATTTGTAAATTTCTTATTTAATTATTGCAATTTACTATCCCACCTATTTTAGTGTCATCTGCAAATTTGGCAACAGTACTTTCTATCCCTGCATCCAAGTCATAAATATATATTGTAAATAGCTGGGGCCAAGGACCAAACCCTGTGGTACCCTACTAGTTACATATTGCCAACCAGAAAAAGACCCATTTAGCCCGACTCTCTGTTTTCTGTTGGTTAGCCAATCCTCTATCAAAGTTAATAAATTGCCCCTAACCCCATGTAATCTTACCTTGTGTATTAACCTTTTGTGCTGCACCTTATCAAATGTCTTCTGGAAGTCCAGATATACTACATCTACAGGATCCCCATTTTCCACTTTTCTTGTCACAGCTTCGATGAACTCGAGCAAATTCGTCAAATAGGATTTACCCTTCATAAAACCATGCTGACTCTGATGGATTGCGTTTTGACTTTCTAAATATCCAGTTATTACTTCCTTTATCATGGGTTCTAACAATTTCCCAACGATAGATGTTTCCTACTTTCTGCCTTCCTCCCTTTCACCCAGTTCATTTCAAAGGTCAATGAGGACGATGTGGCAGAATTTTCTGTCACTTTTGAAAAGCTTGTAAAGTAACTGAAATGTCCGGCGGAGAGCTGGACACTGTTCTGACAAAACAAAGTAACAGGAAAATCCCATGAGGTTTATTCACTGTTGCCAGATGAAAGTTCATCAGATTATGAGATGACTAAAAATACAATGCTGGGCGGACATGAGATAGTACCGGAAGTGTAACGTCAAACATTCCAAACCCTCCGAAAGCAGCCTGACTAAAGTGATCTCGAGTTTGAAAGAGTTAAGCAGCTTCCGAACACAGGGACATAGGAGCAGGAGTAGGCCATTCAGCCCATCGAGGCTGCTCCACCACTCAATATGACCATGGCTGATCATCCACTTCAATGCCTTTTTCACACATTGTCTCCATATCCCCTTTTAGTCATTTGCAGTTAGAAATCTGTCAATCTATAGTTTAAACATACTCACCGACTGAGATTCCACATCCGTCTGGGATGCAGAATTCCAAAGATTCAGAAACCTCTGAGTCAAGAAATTTCTCCTCATCTCTATCCTAAGTGGCTTCCCCCTTATTTTGAAATTGTATCCATTAGTTCTAGACTCCGCAACCAGGGGAAATATCGTACACGCATTTACGCTGTTTATCTCTTTAATTATTTCGTGGGTTTCAATGAGATCCCGACACATTCTTTGAAACTCTAGAGAATACAAGCCCAGTTTCTCTCTTCATAGAACAGTCTCGCTATCCCGGGAACAAGTCTGGTGAACCTTCATTGCACTCCCTCTATGGCAATAATATCCTTCCTAAGGTAAGGGGACCCAAACTGCACACAATATTCCAGGTGTGGTCTAAGCAAGGTTCTATACACATGAAGTAAGACTTCAATACTCCTGTACTCAAATCATCTTGTGATAAAGGCTAACAGACCATGAGCATTCCGAATTGCTTGCTGCACTGCATGTTAGTTTTCAGTGACTTACTGACACACGGTTCCCTTTGTACATCTACACTTTCTAATCTCTTACTATTTAAGAAATACTCTGCACTTCTGTTCCTCCTACCAAAGTGGATAACATCATATCTGTCCATATTATATTCCATCTGCCATGTTCTTGCCCAGTCACAATGTCTGTCCAAATCCCCTTGAAGACGCTTTGCATCTTCCTCACAACATACATTCCCACCAATTTCTGTGTCATGTGCAAACTTGGAAATATTACATTTGGTCCCCACATCCAAATCATTGACATATATTGTTAACAGCTGGGGCCCAAATACTGATCCTTGCGGTACACAACTAATCACAGCCTGCCAAAGTGAGAATGACCCGTTTCTTCCTACTCACTGTTTTCTGCCTGTTAACCAATCTTTAATCCATGCCAGTATATTACCTCCTATCCCATGTGCTTTAATGTTGCTAACCACCCTCCTGTGGGGGACTTTATCAAAAGCCTTCTGAAAATTCAAGTATAACACGTCCACCGACTCCCCTTTATCAATTCTGTTAGTAACATCCTCAATAAAATCTCCAACAGGTTCGTCAAACATGATTTCTCATTCATAAATCCATGTTTATGATGCCCAAACAGATTATTATCCAACTGTCCATTTATCACATCCTTTAGAATACAGTTCCAGCATTTTCCCAACGACTCATGCACGAAAGCAGGTCTATGATTCCCTGTTTTTACTCTCCCTCCCTTCTTAAATAGTGGGGTGACATTTGCTACCTTCCAATCTGCAGGAACCGCTCCAGAATCTATAGAAATTTTGAAGATAGTCACCAATGCAGCCACCATCTCCATAGCTATCTCTTCCCACACCCTGGAATGCAGAATATCAGATCCTGGGGCCTCATCAAACTTCAGCCCCATTAATTTCTCCAATGCAACATTCTTACTAATATTAATTTCCTTCATGTCCTCATTCTCCCTAATCCCTTGGATCTCTAATTCTGGAAATTTCCTTGTATCTTCCTCAATGAGGATAGACACAAAGTAATCATTTAGCTTCACAGCCATTTCTCTGTTCACCATTATAAATTCCCCTGACTCTGCTTGTATTGGACCCACATTTGTCTTCGCCAAACGTTTCATTTTTAGGTAGCTATAGAAGATTTAAAGTCAGTTTTTGTGTTTACTTTTGACCATTGGATACGAACACTCAAATTACAGCCCACACATCTGAACCTTAGAGTGGTGATCTATCTCAAGTAGTTCAAAAACTATCTCTCCCTACCATTAAAACCCACAAAGAGGAACGAAAGGTTCAAAGAGCCAGGCAGGTTGCAATTCTGGCTGATGAATTTTCCCTTGTATACAAAGCCTCAGCCCCAAAGGGAAACCCTTCCCGAGTCACCACAAAGACCCGAGAATAAAAGGTGGGAGGGTGATAGGAGCCCAATCAGCCTTGGGCAAGGAGGAAAAGCTGGACACCCAGGGGACCATCCTCAGGCCAAATAGGACGGCACTGAGAGCAGGAGTAATGGCCGAAGACCGGTGCGTTTCCATTGGAATAAGGCAGATCACCATCGAGCTGAATGCTGCAAGTTATGGAAAAACCTGTAGCATTAATCAGGGACCACCAGATCAGTGCAGGATAATGGGACCTGATGGAAAGCACAACAGATCAGGCTGTGCCTCCAACTGCGGCAGTCAGAACTAGGAAACACACCACAGAGAGTGTGGGAAAAATAAACAAAATCCCTGAGAGGTACCAGGAATTTGTATCCTAAGGAAAAGTGACCCCACACCCCTTGAGTGAGGCAAGTAAAACAATAGTCAAATTCAAGGATACAGGGGCCACCCAATCCCTTCTGCTGGGAAAAAGAAAGTGCAGTGAATGCTAGAGCGTTAGTGAATGGTATCAGAAGACAGTATATGTCCATACACTTATATCTGGTGTACTTGGAGTGTGACCCAATTTCATGACCCTTTACCATGGGGATTGTACCTAGTTTACTGGGTGATGGGTCGAACTGCTCCTGGGTAATAATCTGACAGGGGAAAAGGTGGCAGCTTCCCCAGTAGTCCTAGAGAGACCAACAGAGGTCCGGGAGACAGAGTAGTGACAGGAGAAGGTCCCTGACATTCTCCCTGATTGTGTGGTGACTCGGTCCATGGCCAAACAATCCCCTGAACTGACGCTGCAGACGGATTACCCTACATTCTGGTTGTCTGAAACCTTCTTTGGGAAGTTAGAGGAGACAAAGAATGTATTAAACAGTTCTTCCTTATTTGAGGCTCAACGACCCGACCCAGTGTTAAAAAATAGCACAGACTGTCCAAACCAAAACTGAAGCAGAGGGAGTTGCAGAGTGTTACTATTTAAATAATGAGGTGCTGATGAGGAAGTGGCGACCTCCTCACAGAGCAGAGGATGAAGAGTGGACAGTGGTTCACCAGATAGTGGTGCCACTGAGGTCCCTTAAAGAAATATTAAGAATGACCCACGACCTTCTAACGGATGGACATTTCGGTGTATGAAAAATCAAAGCCCGTAGAAGAGAGTATTTTGACTGGCCACAACTTCACAAAGATGTGGTGGCGTTTTGTAAAACTAGTCACATGTGCTAAGTTGTGGGGAAGCCCCAACCTGCAATAAAGCCTGCACCCTAATTCACATACCAGCTTTTGGGGACCCCTTCAGCAGAGTGCTGGTGGATTGTGGGGTCACCTGCTGAAAACAAAACGGGATACCAGTATCTTCTCACCATTATCGCTGTGGTGACCCGATTCCCAGAGGCCATTCGCCCGAAGAACTATCCCTGCCAAGGCTGTGGTGAAGAGGCTAACCCAATTCTTTACCCGATATGGGCTGCCTGCTGAGATCCAGTCGGATCAGGACACACATTTTATGTCCATTTTTTTTTATAAGGTAATCTGTAGCACCGCAGCCTCACAGCTCCAGCGACCCGGGTTCGAGTATGTGTACTGCTTGTGCAGAGTTTGCAAGTTCTCCCTGTGACCGCGTGTGTTTTCACCAGGTGATCCGGTTTCCTCCCACAGCCAAAGACTTGCAGGCTGATAGGTAAATTGGCCATTATAAATTGCCCCTAGTATAGGTTGTTGGGAGGGGAGTTGAGGGATGGTGGGGGTGTGGTAGGAATATGTGATTAATGTAGGATTAGTATAAATGGGTGGTTGATGGTCGGCACAGACTCGGTCGGCCGAAGGGCCTGTTTCAGTGCTGTATCTCTAAATAAATAAAATAAGTAAATAAATAATGTCCTCAGCCTACCATCCATAGTCACAAGGGGCTTTGGAGTGGTACGATCAGACCCGAAAGACAATGATCAGGCCATACTGCTATGAACAACCCCATGACTGGGACAAAGGGCTGGGATTTCTCCTGTTGGTTTCCAGGGACGTATCCAATGATTCCACTCTCTTCAGTCTCTTTGAATTAGTTTATTGACACGAGGTGAGAGGTTCTTCTTAAACTAATCAAGGAGAGGTTTTTGGGACACAGGGATGAGTCCTCCATGTTAGACTGCATTTCTATGCTGTGGGAGCACCTAAAGACCTCCCAGGCAGCTATGAAAAGGTAAGGAGACAGAAATGCCAAGGCTAAAACATTTCAGGACAGAGACCATGTATTGTTACTATTCCCACTGCAGGGTGAACCCCTGAAATCCCGGTTCAGTGGTCCATATCGAGTGGCAAAAGGAATAGTCAGGTACATTATTTAATTGACACTCCAGACCAAAGGCAAAAAGCAAAGGCTGTGGAGGGAACAGCCAAGCACAGATCTGTCAGGCAGTCAGGAGGGAAGGATTGGAAAGGGCAGTGAGGATAGGTTAGAGGAGGGCCAGGAGGATTCAAACTGGAACCCCCTACTCTCCGAATAGCCAACCCTGAAATGTGAGATCCATCAGACCCTACGCTCTCCTCCTTAAATGCAGGTCAAAGAGGCACCCTAAAAAGGCTGCTAACAGCATTTGCAGAAACGTGCAAGGACAAGGAAAGGTCCCAAAAAGGCATGACAATGGTGAGGGAGATGCCTCACCTAGTCGAAGTGCCGCTGCAGAGTGCAGCGAAAGCTGGACAAAGACCTGCGAGCAGTAATGTCCCAGAGGACATAGGGTAGATAAAAAAATGATTCTTCCCACAGTAAAGGGAAAAGTGAAGGGAACGTACCCTAAAGTAAACAGCACTTGTGTACCTCACCAGAAAGCTAAAAGTAAGGTCAGTGTGGATCTACCCACTGAAGAACACAATGATCAGGTCCCAAACCCAAAGCTAATCAAACACAACAATTTCAAAGGCGAACTCAGCAAGAACAAAGGCCCAGAGGAAATCTCAGACACCTCACAGGGTCTCAAAAAAAACAATTTATTACACACTGTCTCTTTAGGGAGAAAGATTGTTAAGGTGCAGGAACCTGAGTAGTTAAAACTTCATTAGAGGAGAGAAAAGGTAAACAATGCAATCGTTGATGCATTGTCCAGCGTCGAACCCGACACATAACCATCCCAGACAAAACGCCAAAAAGGTTAAATCAGTACAGTTGTAACGGACAATGTCAGCTGCAATAATTCTAAGATTAATGTGTGAATTTGAGAAGTGATTATTGAGAATGCATGTGTATTTCTTTCTTTTTCTTCCCACAGTTCTGAAATGAAATGTTCCCGTTATCACATTTCTTTCCATGTGCTGCGCTGGTGTTAAGATAACACAACATGCCAAATGAGGAATTTTAATTCATCGATTGGAAACTTACACTAACCTTTTAATAGAAACAATCCTACAGTTAACCTTGAAAAAACTGGCAGCCAAGATGGCCACCGTAATTGGCATCTGAAACACATTTTCACATTCTAAGGCCTACAACAGGAGACACATGTCTGATGAGCCTGGACCAATATCATTGGCTTGCTCCAGTGATTGAATTACCTAAGATTACATTCATTAACACGGCATGCAAGACTACCCTGACACATTGACTTTGAAAGAGCAAACTCCTCCAAGTATAAATACTGGTATCCTGAGCCCTGGGGAGATAGAAGTTTCTAACCTTGAATCTCATTAGAAGGGTCCAGAGAATTCACTGAGGCAGTCATGAGACCTTCTGTCCATCTCTGTGAAAGCTGGGAGTTTCCCCTGGACAAAGACAGACAAGCCAATGATTCAAACTGTGCAGAAGCAGAAGGGCTGTGACCCCTCTCTCTCTCTCTCTCTCCATCTCGCTCTCCACCTAACATCACATGTTTGAAAACCACATGTGACTGCGGGCCCCTCAAGCCTACAGATTGCTGCAGACAGAGTAACCAGGGGAAGAAAGCCTCAAAGAAAATCCTGAGCAATGTGGACCAGCCACATACTGCACTTCGACAAGCAAAAGACTTCAAGAATATAACTTCAGCTGGAAGACCACGGAATCACCCAACATCACAGAATGAGTTTTTTGAAACTTATACTGGACTCAAATCCAACCACAAATTTACTTCTCACTCTGTAATCTATTTGAGTGTGTGTGATTCTCATGTGAGTGTGTATGTAACTGTGTGTTCCGTTTTTTTATGATTTTATTCAGATCGGTTTTCTCTTGTTAAGTTTAATAAACTCACCTCTTTCATGCTTAAACTCAAGAGAACTTGTCCAATCGGTTTCTTCACCATCATACCAAAGGTAAGATGTAGAACACTCACTGAGAAGTTAAGCATATTCACTGTTTATAAAGGACAAACATTGTTGCAGTCAAATAAAGAAGAGCCACTCTGACCCCTCCTCACCTGGCCATAACAATTGGCCGGGCTGGGGATGGAGAGAATATGGGGATGAACTCAACTCAGCATTAAATAGATACCAGAGGTTGTAAATTTCCTGGTTCAGCCTGAGACAATGGACAGCGAGGGGGATGCAGATCATAGACAGGGAATGGAGTTGTGACAGAAACGGAAGATAATGGTTTCAGTCTTCTCACGATTTAAATGACAAGAACACTAAATCAGTGAAATATGGTTTATGAATCTAATAGTTGGATACAGAGACTTACCAGGGACGCCAATAGTAGCGAGGATGGGATAGTAAATGCATTGAATCATCTTCAGAGCATAATAAATCCGCCATTCTAATGTTATCCAATAATAATCTGCAGTAAGACGGTCAAACCAATAGGATAAACTACTGTCCATTGTTGTAATATTCCCATCTATTGTTCAGATTCTGATCTCTCCTCTCCCGCTCTCTGCAGCCCATGGATTCCTTTTAGTGCCGGAGCTGATGGTCCCGCTAATACTATCGGAAAACACATTGAAAGGAGTTCTGTATTAATAGAAGAGGGAAACCCTCCACTGACATCATTAGTGTCCATGGTGACTGACATTAATTACAGTCACTGAACAAACAGGTTCAGTTAACCCCTTTCAATTCAACACTTATTGTACCACAATAAAGTAGAACATTTATCCAGTCTGCATTGGTTTTGTGAGGGTTACTGAGGGAAGGAATGGTGGAAATGACAGAAGCACTGGACAGAATCTTTCAGTCCTCCTTGGATATGAGAGTGACGCCAGAGGTCTGGAGGATTGTCAATGTTATACCCTGTTTAAAATGGAGAGGTTGGGTAAACCCTGTAACTATCAGTCTAATGTTGGTGGTTGGATACCTCTAGAGGTCATAACCCAACACAAAAAATATATCTTGCTTGTAAAACACGGGATAATAAATGACAAGCAGCACGGAAAGGTTAATGAAATATCATTCCTGATAATCTTGATCAAGTTCGTTGAGGATGTAAATGTGATTGTTTCATGTAATATAATCATAGAAAGTTTAAGATACAGAAAGAGGCCACTTGTCCCATTGTGTCTGCACCGGCCGAAAAATGATCCACCTATTCTAATCCCATCTTCCAGCAATTGATCCACAGCCCTGCAGATAATGACAGTTGAGGTGAACATCCAGTTTCCTTTTCACTGAGTGGAGGTATTCTGCTTCAACTATCCTTTCAGGCAGTAATTTCTAGACTCTCACTATAAACAGGGGATGCAATACTGAACCCTGTGGAACGCCACTGTAAACAGTCCTCAGGTCAGTAAAATATCCGTCAACAACTACCCTGTCATAAAAACAAGACATGCTGGAAATACACAGCAGGTTTGGCAGCATCTGTGGAGAGAGAAGCAGAGTTAACGTTGCAGGTCAGTGACCCTTCATCATTGAACTGAAACGTTAACTCTGCTTCTCCCTCCACAGATGCTGCCAGACCTGCCGAGTATTTCCAGCATTTCGTGTTTTACTTCAGATTTCCAGCATCCGCAGTATTTTGCTTTTATTATAACAATTACCCTTTGTTTCCTGCCACTGAGCCCATTTTGTATTTTTGGGTGAACAAGTTTCTCCTCAACTCCCCGCTAATCCTTCTACCAAGCACTTTAAGTCACTGCCCCCTAGTCACTGATCTCTCTGCTGAGGCGAATAGACTCTTCACCTCCACTCTATCCAGGCCCCACAAAATTATGTCCCTTTCCATCAGATCTCCCTTCAGCCTTCTCTGTTCCAAGTAGAACAACCCCAGCCTATCTAATCTTTCTTCATAGCTGCATTTTTCCAGTCCTGGCAAACATCCTTGTAAATCTCCTCTGTACCCTCTCTAGCGCAATTCCATCCTTTGTGTAATTAGGTGACCAGAACTGCAGAGTACTCAGATTGTGGCCCAACCAATGATTTATACAGTTCCAGCATAACCTCACTGCTCTTGTATTCTATACCTCAGCTAATAAAGGAAAGGATTCCATATGCCTTCTTAACCACCTTATCGACCTGACCTGCTACATTCAGGACATCAGTGGACATTGACTCCAAGGTCCCTCGCGTCCTCTACACTTCTCAGTATTTTCCGATTGATTGTCTATCCCTTTGCCTTGTTTGACCTCCTCAATTGCATCGTCTCATACTTAACCAGGCTGAATTCCATTTGACACTTTTTTCTTTAGATTAGAGATACAGCACTGAAGCAGGCCCTTCGGCCCACCGTGTCTGTGCCGACCATCAACCACCCATTTATACTAATCCTACACTAATCCCATATTCCTACCAAACATCCCCACCTGTCCCTATATTTCCCTACCACCTACCTATACTAGTGACAATTTATAATGGCCAATTTATCTACCAACCTGCAAGTCTTTTGGCTTGTGGGAGGAAACCGGAGCACCCGGAGAAAACCCACGCAGACACAGGGAGAACTTGCAAACTCCACACAGGCAGTACCCAGAATCAAACCCAGGTCCCTGGAGCTGTGAGGCTGCAGTGCTAACCACTGCGCCACTGTGCCGCCCCATCAATATTTTCTGCCATCAATATTTTCCTGCAGCCTAGCTATCCTCCTCGCTACCTACCGCACAGCCAATCTGTGTACCACCTGCACACATCTTGATCATGCCCCCTACATGTACGTTCAAATCGTTAATATATACTACTAAAATCTGGGGACCCAGTACTGAGCCCTGTGGAATGCCACTGGAAACAGACCTCAAGTCAGTAAAACGCCCGTCAACAATCACCCTTTGTTTCCTGCTACTGAGCCAATTTTGTATCCAGCTTTCTGCATTTCCCTGGATTCCATGGGACTGTATTTGGTTTACCTAGTATGCCACATGGGACCTTGCCAAAAGCCTTGCCAAAATCCACGGAGACCATATCATCTGCACTACCCTCATCTATCATCCTTGCGACTTCGTCGAAAAATTCAATCAAGTTGGTCAACAATATCTTCCCTTAACAATTTCCATGCTGACTGTCCTTGATTGACCTGAGCCTTTCTAAGTGACAGTTCATCCTGTCTCTCAGAATACATTGCAATAATTTGCCCACTACTGAGGTTACACTGATTGGCCTGCAATTATTCGGTCTATCCTTTGCTCCCATTTTAAAGAGGTACAATGTTAACAGTTCACCAATCCTCTGGCACTACACCTGTATCCAGTGAGGACTGGAAAATGATGGTCAGACCCTCTGCTATTTCCTCTCTCACTTCTTTTGACAGCCTGGAATACATTTCATCTGGCCCTGGTGATTTATCAACTTTCAAAGATGCTAATCCCATTAATACTTCCTCTCTCCCTATGTATATCACATCCAATAATTCACACTCCTACTCCTAAACCACAGTATCTGCATCATCCCCTCTTCTGTTCAGACAGATACAAAGTATTCATTAAGAACCATATCAACATCTTTCGCCCCTACTCATGTATATCCACTTATGTATATAGATATTCAAACGGCCTGTGATCAACTGACATTTCATAGACTTGTCATGACATGGATTAATGTGACAGTGATAGTGTGGATATTTCATAGACTTGTCATGACATGGATTAATGTGACAGTGATAGTGTGGATATTTCATAGACTTGTCATGACATGGATTAATGTGACAGTGATAGTGTGGATATTTCATAGACTTGTCATGACATGGATTAATGTGACAGTGATAGTGTGGATATTTCAGAGACTTGTCATGACATGGATTAATGTGACAGTGATAGTGTGGATATTTCATAGACTTGTCATGACATGGATTAATGTGACAGTGATAGTGTGGATATTTCATAGACTTGTCATGACATGGATTAATGTGACATTGATAGTGTGGATATTTCATAGACTTGTCATGACATGGATTAATGTGACATTGATAGTGTGGATATTTCATAGACTTGTCATGACATGGATTAATGTGACAGTGATAGTGTGGATATTTCATAGACTTGTCATGACATGGATTAATGTGACAGTGATAGTGTGGATATTTCATAGACTTGTCATGACATGGATTAATGTGACAGTGATAGTGTGGATATTTCATAGACTTGTCATGACATGGATTAATGTGACAGTGATAGTGTGGATGTTTCATAGACTTGTCATGACATGGATTAATGTGACAGTGATAGTGTGGATATTTCATAGACTTGTCATGACATGGATTAATGTGACAGTGATAGTGTTGATATTTCAGAGACTTGTCATGACATGGATTAATGTGACAGTGATAGTGTGGATATTTCATAGACTTGTCATGACATGGATTAATGTGACAGTGATAGTGTGGATATTTCATAGACTTGTCATGACATGGATTAATGTGACAGTGATAGTGTGGATATTTCATAGACTTGTCATGACATGGATTAATGTGACAGTGATAGTGTGGATATTTCATAGACTTGTCATGACATGGATTAATGTGACAGTGATAGTGTGGATATTTCATAGACTTGTCATGACATGGATTAATGTGACAGTGATAGTGTGGATATTTCATAGACTTGTCATGACATGGATTAATGTGACAGTGATAGTGTGGATATTTCATAGACTTGTTATGACATGGATTAATGTGACAGTGATAGTGTGGATATTTCATAGACTTGTCATGACATGGATTAATGTGACAGTGATAGTGTGGATATTTCATAGACTTGTCATGACATGGATTAATGTGACAGTGATAGTGTTGATATTTCATAGACTTGTCATGACATGGATTAATGTGACAGTGATAGTGTTGATATTTCATAGACTTGTCATGACATGGATTAATGTGACAGTGATAGTGTTGATATTTCATAGACTTGTCATGACATGGATTAATGTGACAGTGATAGTGTGGATATTTCATAGACTTGTCATGACATGGATTAATGTGACAGTGATAGTGTGGATATTTCATAGACTTGTCATGACATGGATTAATGTGACAGTGATAGTGTGGATATTTCATAGACTTGTCATGACATGGATTAATGTGACAGTGATAGTGTGGATATTTCATAGACTTGTCATGACATGGATTAATGTGACAGTGATAGTGTGGATATTTCATAGACTTGTCATGACATGGATTAATGTGACATTGATAGTGTGGATATTTCATAGACTTGTCATGACATGGATTAATGTGACATTGATAGTGTGGATATTTCATAGACTTGTCATGACATGGATTAATGTGACAGTGATAGTGTGGATATTTCATAGACTTGTCATGACATGGATTAATGTGACAGTGATAGTGTGGATATTTCATAGACTTGTCATGACATGGATTAATGTGACAGTGATAGTGTGGATATTTCATAGACTTGTCATGACATGGATTAATGTGACAGTGATAGTGTGGATGTTACATAGACTTGTCATGACATGGATTAATGTGACAGTGATAGTGTGGATATTTCATAGACTTGTCATGACATGGATTAATGTGACAGTGATAGTGTTGATATTTCAGAGACTTGTCATGACATGGATTAATGTGACAGTGATAGTGTGGATATTTCATAGACTTGTCATGACATGGATTAATGTGACAGTGATAGTGTGGATATTTCATAGACTTGTCATGACATGGATTAATGTGACAGTGATAGTGTGGATATTTCATAGACTTGTCATGACATGGATTAATGTGACAGTGATAGTGTGGATATTTCATAGACTTGTCATGACATGGATTAATGTGACAGTGATAGTGTGGATATTTCATAGACTTGTCATGACATGGATTAATGTGACAGTGATAGTGTGGATATTTCATAGACTTGTCATGACATGGATTAATGTGACAGTGATAGTGTGGATATTTCATAGACTTGTTATGACATGGATTAATGTGACAGTGATAGTGTGGATATTTCATAGACTTGTCATGACATGGATTAATGTGACAGTGATAGTGTGGATATTTCATAGACTTGTCATGACATGGATTAATGTGACAGTGATAGTGTTGATATTTCATAGACTTGTCATGACATGGATTAATGTGACAGTGATAGTGTTGATATTTCATAGACTTGTCATGACATGGATTAATGTGACAGTGATAGTGTTGATATTTCATAGACTTGTCATGACATGGATTAATGTGACAGTGATAGTGTGGATATTTCATAGACTTGTCATGACATGGATTAATGTGACAGTGATAGTGTGGATATTTCATAGACTTGTCATGACATGGATTAATGTGACAGTGATAGTGTGGATATTTCATAGACTTGTCATGACATGGATTAATGTGACAGTGATAGTGTGGATATTTCATAGACTTGTCATGACATGGATTAATGTGATAGTGATAGTGTGGATATTTCATAGACTTGTCATGACATGGATTAATGTGACAGTGATAGTGTGGATATTTCATAGACTTGTCATGACATGGATTAATGTGACAGTGATAGTGTGGATATTTCATAGACTTGTCATGACATGGATTAATGTGACAGTGATAGTGTGGATATTTCATAGACTTGTCATGACATGGATTAATGTGACAGTGATAGTGTGGATATTTCATAGACTTGTCATGACATGGATAAATGTGACAGTGATAGTGTGGATATTTCATAGACTTGTTATGACTTGGATTAATGTGACAGTGATAGTGTGGATATTTCATAGACTTGTCATGACATGGATTAATGTGACAGTGATAGTGTGGATATTTCATAGACTTGTCATGACATGGATTAATGTGACAGTGATAGTGTTGATATTTCATAGACTTGTCATGACATGGATTAATGTGATAGTGATAGTGTGGATATTTCACAGAGTTGTTATGACATGGATTAATGTGACAGTGATAGTGTGGATATTTCATAGACTTGTCATGACATGGATTAATGTGACATTGATAGTGTGGATATTTCATAGACTTGTCATGACATGGATTAATGTGACAGTGATAGTGTGGATATTTCATAGACTTGTCATGACATGGATTAATGTGACAGTGATAGTGTGGATATTTCATAGACTTGTCATGACATGGATTAATGTGACAGTGATAGTGTGGATATGACACTGACTCAGGGACAGAAAGCCGAGAGAAGTGGTGAACAGTCATTGTTCAGACTGGAGGTGGAGGGGAGTATACAGTACTGCTTCTCATGGTTGGATTCACTCAGCGTGATATCAAGAAACGATTGAAGGCACGGGATACTGCAAAGGCTATGGGCCCTGACAATATTCCGGAAATAGTACTGAATACCTGTGCTCCAGAACTTCCGTTCCCCCATCAAACTGTTCAAGTACAGCTACAACATTGGCATCTACCCGTCAATGTGAAAAATTGCCCAGCTATGTCCTGTACACAAAAAGCAGGACTAGTCCAACCCGGCTTTACCGCCCCATCAGACTATTCTCAATCATCAGTAAAGTGATGGAAGGTGTCATCGACAATGCTATCAAACAGCACTTGCTTAGCAATAACCTGCTTAGTAACGCTCAGTTTGGGTTCCGCCAGGGTCACACAGCTCCTGACCTCATTACAGCCTTGGTGCAAACATGGACAAAGGAGCTGAATTCAATAGGTGAGGTATGAGTGACTGCCTTGACATCAAGGCAGCATTTGACTGAGTATGGCATCAAGGAACCAGAGCAAAAATGGAGTCAGTGGGAATCAGCGGCAAAACTCTCTGCTGGTTGGAGTCATACCTAGCGCAAAGGACGATGGTTGTGGTTGTTGCAGGTCAATCATCTCAACTCTAGGACATCACTGCAGGAGTTCCTCAGGGTAGTTTCCGAGACCCAACCATCTTCAGCTGCTTCATCAATGACCTTCCTTCAATCACAAGACCAGAAGTGGGGATGTTGGCTGATGATTGCACAATTTTCAGCACCATTCGTGACTCCTCAAATCCTGAAGCAGTCCGTGTAGAAATGCAGCAAGACCTGGACAATATCAAGGCTTGGGCTGATAATTGGCAAGTATCATTCGCACTGCCATAGTGCCAGGCAATGACCATCACCGACAAGAGAGAATCTAATCATCTCCCTTGATATTCAATGACATTACCATAGCTGAATCCACCACTATCAACATCCTCGGGGCTACCATTGACCAGAAACTGAACAGGAGTAGCCATATAAATACCATGGCTCAAAGAGCTGGTCATAGGCGAGGAATGCTGAGGCGATTAACTCACCTCCTGACTCCCCAAAGCCAGTCCACCATCTATAAGGCACAAGCCAGGAGTGTGATGGAATACTCTCCGCTTGTCTGGATGGGTGCAGCTCCAACAACACTCAAGAAGCTCGGCACCATCCAGTACAAAGCAGCCGGCTTGATTGGCACCACATCCACAACATTCACTCCCTCCACCACCGACGCACAGTGGCAGCAGTGTGTACCATCTACAAGATGCACTGCAGCAACACACCAAGGCTCCTTAGACAGCACCTTCCAAACACACAACCTCTACCATATAGAAGGGCAAGGGCAGCAGATGTATGGAAACATCACCACCTGCAAGTTCCCCTCCAAGCCACACACCATGCTGATTTGACACTATCTTGCCGTTCCTTCACTGTCGCTGGGTCAAAATACTGGAACTTCCTTCCTAACAGCACTGTGGGTGTACCTACCCCACATGGACTGCAGTGGTTCAAGAAGGCAGCTCATCACCACCTTCGCATGGGTAATTAGGGATGGGCAATAAATGCTGGCCTGGCCAGGGGTGTCCACATCCCATGAATGAATTTTTTAAAATGCCAGAGATATGAAGGGCTGTAAATGTTACACCCTGTTTAAAGAAGGGGAGGTTGGATAAGCCTTGAAACTATCAGCCTAATGTTGATTATTGGAAAATTCTGGAGGCCATAACCCAGCACAAAAATATTTCTTACTTGCAAAATCATGTCTTATTAAATGACAAGCAGCACTGATAGCTTCATGGAAAATCATTTCTGATAACCTTGATATTTTTCTTGACAGAATTGTGAGTGTTAACGAGGATAGCGTGTTTCGTGTTATAGAATCATAGAATCGTAGAAAATTTAAGGCACAGAAAGAGGTAACTTGGCCCATCGTGGCTGTGCCAGCCGAAAAGTTATCCAACTATTCTTATCACGCCTTCCATCATTTGATCCGTAGCCCTGCAGATTATGACACTTGAGATGCACATCCAGACTCCTTTTGAATGAGTCGAGGGTTTCTGCCTCAACCATCCTTTCATGAAGTGAGTTACAGACCCT
The DNA here is from genome assembly GCF_036365525.1 of Heterodontus francisci. Lineage (NCBI taxonomy): Eukaryota > Metazoa > Chordata > Chondrichthyes > Heterodontiformes > Heterodontidae > Heterodontus > Heterodontus francisci. Next base: position 379,007 of record NW_027141896.1, read on the forward strand.
CACTAAACGCAGGGGACCCAGTACCAAGCCCTCTGGAACACGACTGGTAACAGTCCTCCACTCAATACCCGTCAACAATTACCCTTTGCTTCCTGTCACCGAGAAAAGTTTGTATTTCTGGGTGAACATGTTTTTCCTCAACTCCCTTCTGATATTTCTGCCAATCACTTTCAATCTATGTCCCCTAGTCAATGACATTTTTGCTAAGTTGAATAGACCCTTCACCTCCACTCAATGCAGGCCCCACAAACTGTTGTTCATTTCTATCAGATCTCCCCTCAAGCCTTCTCTGTTCCATGAAGAACAACCCCAGCCTATCCAATCTTTCCTCATAGCTGCATTTTTCCTGTCCTGGCAACATCCTCGTAAATCTCCTCTGTACCCTCTCTAGTGCAATTGCCTCCTTTCTGTAATGTGGTTACCAGAACTGCACAAAGTATTCAAGTTGTGGCCTAACCAATGATTTATACAGTTCCAGCTCTTACATTCTATACCTCAGCTAAAAAGGGAAATGATTCCATATGCCTTCTTAACTGCCTTATTGACCTGTCCTGCTATCTTCAGGGATCTGTGGGCATTCACTCCAAAGTCCCGTACTTCCTCTACACTTCTCAGTATTGTCCTAGTAATCGTGTATTCCTTTGCTTGTTTGAGCTCCCCAATAGCATCACCTCACACTTATCCAGGTCGATTCCCATTTTTCTGCCCATCTGACCAGACCGTCAATATCTTCCTGCAGCCTACAGCTTTCCTTCTCGCTATCCGCCACATGGCCAATCATTGTGTCGTCTGCAAAAGTCTTCATCATACCCCTAAATTTACGTCTAAATCTTTAATATAGACCACAGAAAGCATGGGACCCATTACTGAGCCCTGTGGAATGACAATGGGGACAGTCCTCCAGTCGCAAAAATACTTGTCAATAATTACCCTGTGTTTCCTGCCACTGAGACAATTTTGTATCCGCCTTGCTGCATTTCTCTGGACGCCATGGGATTTTATTTTTTGAACCAGTCTATCATGTGGGAACTTGTCAGAAGCCTTGCTAAAATCCATGTAGACCACATCAACTGCACTACCCTCATCTATATTCCTTGTAACAGCTTCAAAAAATTCGATCAATTTGGTCAAACAAGAGAGTCACTTAACAAATCCATGCTGTCTATCCTTGATAAACCTGTGCCTTTCTAAGTGACAGTTTGTCCCGTCTCTCAGAATAGATTCCAATAATTTGCCCACTACTGAGGTTAGACTGACTGGCCTGTAATTATTCAGACTATCCTTCGCTCCCTTTTTAAACAGAGGTACAATGTTAGCAATTCTCCAATACTCCGGCACCACAACTGTATCTAGTGAGATTGGGAAATGATGGTAGGCAGACCCTCTGCTATTTCCTCTCTTGCTTCTTTGAACAGCCTGGGGTACTTTTCATCCGGCTCTGGTGATGTTTCAACTTTCAAGGATGCTAATCCCATTAATACTTCCTCTCTCCCTATGTTTATTATATCCAATAATTCACACTCTTCCTCCTTAACGACAATATCTAAATCCCCCCTCTTTTCTGAAGACATACGCAAAGTGCTCAATAAGAACCATACCAATATCTTCCACATTTATACAAAGGTTACCTTTCTGATCTATTATGGGTCCTACTCTCCCCTTAGTTATACTCTTCCTCTTAATGTATTGAGAAAGCATCTTTGGGTTCACCTTGATTTTGCTTGCCAATATTCTTTCATACCCTCACTTTCCATTCTTCACTTCCTTTTTGATTTGACCCCTCCACTTTCTATACTCCTCTCGGCTTTCTGCAGTATTAAGTTCTCAGTGTCGGACAGAAGCTTTCCTTTTCTGCGTTATCCTACCCTGTCGGCTCCTTGACAGCCATTGGACTCGAGATTTGGCCCCCTCACCCTTTTTCTTTGTGGGAACATGTTTATCCTGAACCTCTGTAATCTCCCCTTTGAATGCCTCCCACTGCTCTGAGACTGAACTACCTTGAAACAGCTGTTTCCAGTCCACTTTCGCTCCTCAGTTTAGTAATATTCGCCTTTCCCCATTGAGAACTCTAACTCCTGATGTATCTCTTGTCCTGTTCCATAATTAAGTTAAAACTAACTGAATTATGATCACTCCCACCAAAATGCTCTTCCCTGCCACTCCTTCCACCTGCCCATCTTCATTTCCTAAAACAATGTCTAAAACTGCACCCTCTGTTGTTGGACTTGCTACATCCTGGCCAAAAACGTTCTCCTGAATGCACACCAAGATTTCTGTTCCCTTAATTATTTTCATACTAAAATTATCCCAGTTAATATTGGGGTTATTAAAATCCCCTACTATTACTGCCCTATTGTTCTTGCACTTCTCAGAGACTTGCCTCCATATCTGCTCTTCTATCTCCCTCGGACTGTTTGGCTGACGGGATCACATTCCCAGCAGTGAGATTGCCCCTTTTTGGTTCGTTAGCTCAATCCATCTCGCCTCACTTGATGAACCTTCCAACATATCATCCCTCCTCACAGCTGCAATAGATTCCTTGACCAAAATTGCCATTCCCCTCATTTCTTAACCGTCTCCCTATTGCATCTGAAAACCCTGTAACCAGGAACGTTGAGCTGCCATTCCTGTCCCTCCTTAAGCCATGTTTCTGTAATAACTATGATATCATACTGCCACATGTCTATCTTTGCCCTCAGCTCATCTGCTTTATTTGCTGCACTCCTTACATTGAAATCGATACCCCTGAGCACTGCCAAACCTTTTTTTCATTTTCTCACCCTCATTTCCTCTGTCTTCCAGACTCATCCATTAATTTTCCACCTTCCATTTTCATTTCTGATTTTGCCCCAGCTGAGTCTATCCTCAGGTCCTCATCCCCACTGGTAAACTAGTTTAAACCCTTCCAACAGTACTTGCAGTGTGGCCATTAAAGAGACGGGGATATCACAGGGGCAGGAATGGATGTTGGATGTCACGGGGTTTAGATGTTTGAAAAGGAATAGGGAGGGAGGTAAAAGAGGTGGGGGAGTGGCATTGCTAATCAGGGATAGTATCACAGTTGCAGAAAGGGAGGTCGTCGAGGAGTCTGTGTCTACTGAGTCATTATGGTTGGAAGTCAGAAACAGGAAAGGAGCAGTCACTTTGTTGGGAGTTTTCTGTCGACCCCCCAGTAGCAACAGAGACACGGAGAAACAGATTGGGAGGCAGATTTTGGAAAGGTGCAGAAGTAACAGGGTTGTTGTCATGGGTGACTTCAACTTCCCTAATATTGATTGGAACCTCCTCAGTGCAAATAGTTTGGATGGAGCAGTTTTTGTCAGTTGTGTCCAGGAAGGTTTCCTGACTCAATATGTAGATAGGCCGACTAGAGGGGAGACTATGTCGGACTTGGTGCTTGGCAACGAACCAGGCCAGGTGGCAGATCTCTCGGTGGGAGAGCATTTCGGTGATAGTGATCACAACTCCCTGACCATAGTCATGGAGAGGGACAGGAGCAGATGGGATGGGAAAATATATAATTGGGGGAAGGGAATTTACAAGGCTATTAGACAGGAACTGGGGAGCATAAACTGGGAAAAGATGTTTTCAGGCAAATGCACCACAGAAATGTGGAGGTTGTTTAGGGAGCACTTGCTGCGACTGCTGGATAGGTTTGGCCCGATGAGGCAGGGAAGGGATGGTAGGGTGAAGAAACCTTGGATGACAAGAGATGTGGAACAGCTAGTCAGGCGGAAGAAGGAAGCTTACTTAAGGTTGAGGAAGCAAGGATCAGACAGGGCTCTAGAGGGTTGCAAGGTAGCCAGGAAGGAACTGAAGAATGGACTTAGGAGAGCTAGAAGGGGACATGAAAACGTCTTGGCGGGTAGGATTAAGGAAACTCCCAAGGCGTTCTACATTTATGTGAGGAACAAGAGGACGGCGAGTGTGAGGGTAGGGCCGATCAGGGATAGTGGAGGGAACTTGTGCCTGGAGTCAGAGGAGGTAGGGGAGGTCCTAAATGAATACTTTGCTTCAGTGTTCACTAGTGAGAGGAAGCTGGTCGTTTGTGAGGACAGCGTGGAACAGGCTGATATGCTAGAACAGGTTGAGGTTAAGAGGGAGGATGTACTGGAAATTCTGAATGATATGAGGACAGATAAGTCCCCGGGGCCAGACGGGATATACCCAAGGATATTACGGGAAGCGAGGGAAGAGATTGCGCGCCATTGGCGATGATCTTTGCATCCTCAGTGTCCACTGGAGTAGTATCAGATGATTGGAGGGTGGCAACTGTTGTTCCCTTGTTCAAGAAAGGGAATAGGGATAACCCTGGGAATTATAGACCAGTCAGTCTTACGTCGGTAGTGGACAGATTATTGGAGAGGATTCTGAGAGACAGGATTTATGATTATTTGGAAAAGCATGGTTTGATTGGAGACAGTCAGCATGGCTTTGTAAGGGGCAGGTCATGCCTCACAAGCCTTATTGAATTATTTGAAGATGTGACAAAACACATTGACGAAGGAGGAGCAGTGGATGTGGCGTATATGGATTTTAGCAAGGCGTTTGATAAGTTTCCCCATGGTAGGCTCATTCAGTTACTGAGGAGGCATGGGATACAGGGGAAGTTGGCTGTCTGGATACACAATTGGCTGGCCCATAGAAGACAGAGGGTGGTAGTATTCAGCATGGAGCTCGGTGACCAGTGGTCTTCCGCAGGGATCTGTTCTGGGACCTCTGCCATTTGTGATTTTTATAAATGACTTGGATGAAGAAGTGGAAGGCTGGGTTAGCAAGTTTGCCGATGACACGAAGGTTGCTGGAGTTGTGGATAGTGTGGAAGGTTGTTGTAGGTTGCAACGGGCCATTGACAGGATGCAGAGCTGGGCTGAGAAGTGGCAGATGGAGTTCAACCTGTAAAAGTGTGAAGTGATTCATTTTGGAAGGTCGAATTTGAATGCAGAATGCAGGCATAAAGGCAGGATTCTTGGTAGTGTGGAGGAACAGAGGGATCTTGGGGTCCATGTCCATAGATCGCTCAAAGTTGCCACCCAAGTTGATAGGTTTGTTATGAAGGCGCATGGTGTCTTGGCTTTCATTAACAGGGGGATTGAGTTTAAGAGCTGCGAGGTTATGCTGCAGCTCTATAAGGCCCTGGTTCGACCACACTTGGAATATTGTGTCTAGTTCTGGTCGCCTCATTATAGGATGGACGTGGAAGCTTTAGAGAGGGTGCAGAGGAGATTTACCAGGATGCTGCCTGGACTGGAGGGTATGTCTTACGAAGATAGATTGAGGGAGCTAGGGCTTTTCTCATTGGAGCGAAGAAGGATGAGAGGTGACTTGATAGAGGGGTACAAGATGATGAGAGGCATAGATAGATTGGATAGCCAGAGACCTTTTCACAGGTGGAAAGGGCTATCACCAGGGGGCCTAATTTTAAGGCGATTGGAGGAAGGTTTCTGGGAGATGTCAGAGGTAGGTTCTTTACACAGAGAGTGGTGGGTGCGTGGAATGCGCTGCCAGCGGTGGTAGTAGAAGCAGATACATTAGGGACATTTAAGCGACTCTTGGATAGGTACATGGATGATAGTAGATTGAAGGGTAGGTAGTTAGTTTGATCTTAGAGTAGGTTAAAGTTTCGGCACAACATCGAGGGCCGAAGAGCCTGTGCTGTGCTGTCCTGTTCTATGTTCTATTTTCTGAAACATTCCGCAAGGAATCCAGTCCTGGCTCTGTTCACGTGCAACCCGTTCGGCCTGTAAAAGTCCCATCTCCCCCAGAGCAGGTCCCAGTGTCCCAGGAATATGAATCCCTCCCTCCTGCAGCAACTTTCCAGCCAGGTATTCATCTGCCTTATCTTTCTATTTCTATACTAAGTTGCACCTGGCACTGCGAGTAATCTGGAGAATTCCACTTTTTGACTATGTTTGAGGTCCTGCTTGCTAATTTCTTCCCCACCTCCCTAAATTTTGACTGAGAGATCACATCCCTCTTTCTACCTGTATCATTGGTTCCCATGTGGTCCACGACGCCTGGCTGTTCCCCTCCTGCTTCAAGATGTTCTGCCGTTGCTGACTGAGGTCCTTGACCCTGGTGCCAGGGAGGCAGCACACCATCCTGCATTCACGTCTGTGGCCACAGAAACGCCTGTCTGTTCCCCTGACTATTGACTCGCCTATCAATATGGCTCTTCCATTCATCCCTGTATCCCACACTGCAGCTCAACCACCCGTGGCGCCATGGACTTGGCTCTGGCTGTACTCCCGACGTGAAGCATCACTTTCCTCAGCATTCGGAACTGAATACCTGTTTTTTTTTAGATTAGAGATCCAGCACTGAAACAGGCCCTTCGGCCCACCAAGTCTGTGCCGAACATCAGCCACCCATTTATACTGATCCTACACGAATCCCATATTCCTACCAAACATCCCCACCTGTTCCTAGATTTCCCTACCACCTACCTATACTCGTGACAATTTATCATGGCCAATTTACCTATCAACCTGTAAGTCTTTTGACTTGTGGGAGGAAACCGGAGAAAACCCACGCAGACACAGGGAGAACTTGCAAACTCCACACAGGCAGTACCAGGAATCGAACCCGGGTCCCTGGAGCTGTGAGGCTGCGGTGCTAACCACTGCGCCACTGTGCCACTGTTATAGAGTGAGATGGACTCAGGGGTCTCCTCCACTACCTGACTGGTTCTTTTTTACTGCCTGCTGATCACCCATTCCCTCTCTCCCCGCATACTCGAAAGCTGTGGGGTGACCACATCTCTAACCATGCTGAAACTGAACAAACTGGTATATGAGAAGGAAGAATATGTAGGGTGATGGGAAAAAGGCAGAGGATGGGATTAGGTGAATTGCTCATTCGGAGAGCCACAGCAGACACGATGGGCTGAATAGCTCCTCTTTGCTGTAATAATTCTGATTGTTTTATTGCAGGATGATGCCCACGGGGACGCTGTGATGGGGCGTCTCAGATGGGTGTAATGGTGGAGAATGTGGGATCCATGGTGGGAAAGGGAAGTCGTCCTATGGGAACTGGTATCTTAGCAAGGACTCTCCGACAGCCTATCCGGGTGGAAGGCATCCAGGAAATATCCTCCCTGCCTCCTCCTCCTCCTGAGGTAGCCTCTGGATTTCTGGTGCCAATGCCTGTGTCCTCATGATGCTGTTGATATGCAGCAGAACACCATGAACTTGGACACCTGCACCAGTGTGTACTGGAGGGCTACCCCCGAGCGGTTCAGACATCAGAAACATTGCTTCATCACACCGATGGTCTGTTCCACCATGTTCCTGGTGACTCCATTGCTCACGTTATACACATGTTAATTGTGTGAGGTTGGGTGGCGGTGGTAGGTGGTTTGGGGATGCAGAAACATGAGCGGTGTCTAGAGGGGGATTGTCTTTGTTGCGATTAGCCACATTATTGTTTTCCATGGAGCCCCGAAGTGTTGTGACCGGCTGAATGCTTCAGAATGAGGGTCTTGTGGCTGCTAACAGGATAGTGGACATTCACCAACATGATGTACTGGGCATGCTCACACACCAACTGTACATTAATGGAGTGAGAGTTCTTCCAGTTCCTGTACCTCTCCCCGTTGACATGGGGGCCCCGCAGAGCCACCTACACCATCAGAAGTCCCGCTATCCCGACAAAGCCAAGGGATCTCTCATCCTGCTTCTCCCTGCTGAGGGAGTAAATGATGACATCGATGGTCACCCTCACCTCCCAGAATTATCAATGGACAGCAGACAGGCCTAGTAACTACTGGTCAGTTCGTGTGACATCAGTGGTAGGTAAGGTTTCAGAAATAATAATCAGGGAAAAAGGACAACACACACTTGGAGAGGTTTGAGTTAATTAAGGATTGTCAGCACGGAATTCCAAAAGGCAGATTATGCTTGATGAACTAATGGAATTTATTTCGATCATCAGAGAAGGTTGATGATGGGAATGTGGTGGATGTTGTCTACCTGGATTTTATGAAATTATTTGATGAAGATCCAAACAAAAGCTTGATTAACAAAATTGAAGCTCAGGGAATAGCATCCAATTGGATCAAAAATTGTCCAAAGGACAGCAGAAAGAGAAATGTGTGAAATGGTTGTTTTTCAGACTGGAGGATGGGAGACAGTGATGTTCCCCAAGGATCTGTGCTCGGAACGCTGATCTTTCTTTCCTTGATATATATAAATGACTTGTACCTTGGAATGCAGAGTAGAGTTTCAAAATTTTCCGATGATACCAATCTTGTAGGTCTGGTAAACAGGGAGGATGATTACTGAGAACAGCCTACTAGGCTAGATGGGATTGAGATTCACAAGGAGGAGGTGTTAGCAATTTTGGAAAGAGTGAAAATAGATAAGTCCCCTGGGCCAGATGGGATTTATCCGAGGATTCTCTGGGAAGCCAGGGAGGAGATTGCAGAGCCGTTGTTGTGGATCTTTATGTCGTCATTGTCGACAGGAGAAGTGCCGGAGGACTGGAGGATAGCAAATGTTGTCCCCTTGTTCAAGAAGGGGAGTAGAGACAGCCCTGGTAATTATAGACCTGTGAGCCTTAATTCGGTTGTGGGTAAAATGTTGGAAAAGGTTATAAGAGATAGGATTTATAATCATCTTGAAAAGAATAAGTTCATTTGTGACAGTAAGCACGGTTTTGCGAAAGGTAGGTCGTGCCTCACAAACCTTATTGAGTTTTTCGAGAAGGTGACCAAACAGGTGGATGAGGGTAAAGCCGTGGATGTGGTGTATATGGATTTCAGTAAGGCGTTTGATAAGGTTCCCCACGGTAGGCTATTGCAGAAAATACGTAAGTATGGGGTTGAAGGTGATTTAGAGCTTTGGATCAGAAATTGGCTAGCTGAAAGAAGACAGAGGGTGGTGGTTGATGGCAAATGTTCATCCTGGAGTTTAGTTACTAGTTGTGTACCGCAAGGTTCTGTTTTGGGGCCACTGCTGTTTGTCATTTTTATAAATGACCAGGATGAGGGTGTAGAAGGGTGGGTTAGTAAATTTGCGGATGACACTAAGGTCGGTGAAGTTGTGGATAGTGCCGAAGGATGTTGTAGGGTACAGAGGGACATAGATAGGCTGCAGAGCTGGGCTGAGAGATGGCAAATGGAGTTTAATGCGAAAAAGTGTGAGGTGATTTACTTGGAAGGAGTAACAGGAATGCAGAATACTGGGCTAATGGAAAGATTCTTGGTCGTGTGGATGAGCAGAGAGATCTTGGTATCCAGGTACATAAATCCCTGAAAGTTGCTACCCAGGTTAATCGGGCTGTTAAGAAGGCATATGGTGTGTTAGCTTTTATTAGTAGGGGGATCGAGTTTCGGAGCCACGAGGTCATGCTGCAGCTGTACAAAACTCTGGTGACGTCGCACCTGGAGTATTGCGTGCAGTTCTGGTCACCGCATTATAGGAAGGATGTGGAAGCGATGGAAAGGGTGCAGAGGGGATTTACTAGGATGTTGCCTGGTATGGAGGGAAGGTCTTACGAGGAAAGGCTGAGGGACTTGAGGTTGTTTTCGTTGGAGAGAAGGAGGAGGAGAGGTGACTTAATAGAGACATATAAGATAATCAGAGGGTTAGATAGGGTGGATAGTGAGAGTCTTTTTCCTCGGATGGTGATGGAAAACACGAGGGGACATAGCTTTAAGTTGAGGGGTGATAGATATAGGACAGATGTTAGAGGTTGTTTCTTTACTCAGAGAGTAGTAGGGGTGTGGAACGCCCTGCCTGCAACAGTAGTAGACTCGCCAACTTTAAGGGCATTTAAGTGGTCATTGGATAGACATATGGATGAAAATCGAATTGTGTAGGTCAGATGGTTTCACAGGTCGGCGCAACATCGAGGGCCGAAGGGCCTGTACTGTGCTGTAATGTTCTAATTCTAATTCTAATTCTTCCTAAATGTCTGCAGCAGCTCACAACACAACCTCCAGAAAAACATCCACAGCACCTCCACTAACTTTATAATCGCAGATGTAAGTCAAAAGCCTCTCCCCTGTAAATTGGATGCCTGGGCATTTTAAATAACACGAGAGGGGTTTCCTCGTGCTGCTGAATGCATGTTCAGCTGAAAGTGACTAATACAGGCGGTCAGTGGACATGTACAGACCAAACTGCAAAGTCAAAGAACAAGAACAAAGAACAAAGAACAGTACAGCACAGGAACAGGCCATTCGGCCTGCCAAGCCTGCGCCGATCTTGATGCCTGCCTAAACTAACACCTTCTGCACTTCTGGGCCATTATCCCTCTATTCCCTTCCTATTCATGTATTTGTCAACGTGTCTCCAAGACGTCGCTTTCGTATCTGCTTCCACCACCTCCCCTGGCAGCAAGTTCCAGGCACTCACCACCCTCTACATAAAAAACGTGCCTCGCACATCCCCTCTAAACTTTGCCCCTTGCACCTTAAACCTATGTCCCCTAGTAACTGACACTTCCACCCCGGGAAAAGCTTCTGACTATCCACTCTGTCCATGCCGCTCATAACTTTGTAAACCTCTATCATGTTGCCCCTCCACCTCCGTCGTTCCAGTGAAAACAATCCGAGTTTTTCCAACCTTTCCTCATGGCTCTTGCCCTCCACACCGGGCAACATCCTGGTAAAACTCCTCTGTAACCTCTCCAAAGCCTCCACGTCCTTCTGATAGTGTGGTGACCAGAATGACAGACGATATTCTAAGTGTGGCCTAACTAAGGTTCTGTACAGCAGCAACATGACTTGCCAATTTTTATACTCTATGCCCCAACCGATGAAGGCAAGCATGCCGTATGCCTGTTTGACTATCGTATCCACCTGCGTTGGCACTTTCAGTGACCTGTGGACCTGTACCCCTAGATCTTTATGCCTGTCAAAACTCCTAAGGGTACTGCCATTTGCTGTATACCTCCCACTTGCAGTAGACCTTCCAAAATGCATTACCTCACATTTGTCTGGATTGAACTCCATGTACCATTTCTTCACCCAAGTCTCCAACCGATCTTATTCCTGCTGTATCCTCTGACAATCCTCATCATTATCCGCAACTCCACCAACCTTTTTTCATCCACAAACTTACTAATCAAACCAGCTGCATTTTCATCCAAATCATTTATATATACTACAAACAGAAAAGGTCCCAGCACTGATCCCTGCGGAGCACCACTAGTCACATCCCTCTATTCAGAAAAACACCCATCCACTGAAACCCTCTGTCTTCTGTGACCGAGCCAGTTCTGTATCCATCTTGCTAACTCACCTTTGATCCCGTGTGACTTCACCTTTTGTACCAGTCTGCCATGCGGGACATTGTCAAAGGCTTTACTAAAGTCCATATATACAACATCCACTGCCCTTCCTTCATCAATCATCTTCGTCACTTCCTCAAAAAACTCAATCAAATTCGTTGGACACGACCTCTCCTTCACAAAACCATGCGTTTTAGTACCACAATAAATTGGACCCGGTCTACATGGGATATATGAGGGTTGTTGAGGGAAGGAGTGGGAGAAATAGCTGAGGCAATGGCCAGAAGCTTCCAATCCTCCTTGGAAATGAAAGTGTTATCAAAGGACTGGAGTGTTGTAAATGTTACACCCTGTTTACAAAAGGAGACATTAGATCAACACAGCAACCTCTGACCAGTCCCTCTAAAGTCGATGGTTGGAAATTTCCAGAGGCCGTAACCGAGTACAAAAATATATCTTTCTTGGATAACATGGGATAATAAATGACAACCAGCACAATAGGTTAATGCAAAATCGCGTCTGATTATCTTGATCAAGTTCTTTGATGACCTAAGTGTGAGTGTTGATAAGGATAGCGTGTTTCGTGTTATGTCTGTGAACTTTCAAAAGGCTTGTGATCAAATGACATTTCATAGACTTGTTATGAAAAGTGGAACATATGGATTAATGTGACAGTGATAGTGTGGATATGACACTGACTCAGGGACAGAAAGCAGAGAGATGTGGTGAACAGACACTGTTCAGACTGGGGGAGGGGAGTATAAAGGGCTGTTTCTCAGAGGTCGCATTTTGGAAACAGTGCAGCTCCTGACATATCGATAGATATATAAATGAAAGAGACGTTTATGTAAAAATAAAACAATTTCAACTCTTGCAGATGATATGAAACTCATAACTAAGGGTGGGAAAAATACAGACCACAGAATTATCCAACCTCACAGAACTTTATTTATTCTGGACTCAATCTAACACAAATTTATTTCTCACTCTGTAATTTATTTGTGTGAGATTTTCGTGCGAATGGGTGCGTGAATATGTAGCGTATATTTTTACGAATTTATTCAGATCCAGTTTAGATTGTTACGTATGATTATCTCACCTCTTGTTTAAACATGAGAAAACCTGTCTGATTGGTTCTTTCACGATCACGATAAAGGTAAAAGGTAAAAAACGCACTGAGGTGGTCAGCATGTCCACTGCTAAAATGGAATAAACCTAGTTGTGATCAAATAAAAGATAGGACAAGAAGAGCGCCTGGGACCCCTCCACACCTGGCTATATCAGAAATGTGGAGGTTCCAGGGATTGTAACGCAATGACAAACGAGAAATTAGCAGTGGTAAAAATAATTGATCCTGAGAATAAAAATTTAAAATTTCAATGCAGATTTTATTGTGGTTTTCACTGCTAGAGCACCAAAATGTCCACATTCGAATACAGTACCTTCTGATGCCAGAGTATACGAATATGTGAACATACGAATTAGGAGCAGGAGTAGGACACTCGGACATTCAATAAGATCATGACTAATCTGATTGTAACCTCGACTCCACATTCCCACCTATCCCCGATAACCATTCAATCCCTTGCTTATCAAGAATCTATCTACCTCTGCCTTACAAATATTTAAAGACTCTGCTTGCACTGTCTTTTGAGGAAGAGAATTCCAAAGACTCAAAATATTCTCCTGAACTCTATTTTAAATGGGCGACCCATTATTTTTAAATAGTGACCCTTATTTCTAGATACTCCCAGAACGAGAAACATCCGTTCCACATCCACCCTGTCAAGACCCCTCAGGATCATATGTGTTTCAATCAATTCGTCTCTGACGCTTGTAAATTTCGGTGGATATAAGTCTCAAATGGCTGTAACAGAAATGTGGAGGTTCTAGAGATCGTAACCAATGACAAACGAGAAATTGGAAGTGTCAGAGTCACCGAGTTAAACAGCAAAGAAACAGTCCCTTTGGCCCACTGTATTTGTGTCGGCTATCAAGCCTATCCATTCTAATCCCATTTTCCATCACTTGGCCCATAACCTTGTATGCTTTGGCGTTTCAAGTGCTCATCTAAATACTTCTTCAATTTTGTGAGTGTTCTTGCATCTACCACCGCTTCCGACAGTCTATTCCAGATTCCAACCACCCTCTGGGTGATTTCCTTTTCCTCAAATCCCCTCTAAACCTCGTGACCCTTACCTTAAATCAACTCTCCGGGTTACTGACACCGCCGCTATGGGAAAAACGTTTCTTCCTATCTACCCTATCAATGTCCCTCATAATTTTGTATACCTCAATCATGTCCCCCCCCCCCCCCGCTCCCTCAGCCTTCTCTGCTCGAAGGAAAACAACCCGAGCCTATCCTGTCTCTCTTCATAGCTAAAATACTCCAGCCTATGCAACATCCTGGAGAATCTCCTCTGCACCCTCTCCAGTGCAATCACATCCTTCTGATCGTGTGGTGCCCAGAACTATACACAGTACTCCAGCTGTGGCCTGACTAGCGTTTTGAACAGCTCCATCATAACCTCCCCACTCTTATATTCTATGCCTCAGCTAATAAAGGCAAGCATTTCATATGCCTTCCAAACTACCTGTGCTGCTGCCTTCGGTGATCTCTGGACAAGTCCACCAATATCCCTTTGACATTCTGTACTTCCCAGCGTGCGACCATCCATTGTATATTCCCTTGCCTTGGTAGTCCTCCTAAAATGCATCACGTCACATTTCTCAGGATTATATTCCATTTGCCGCTGCTCTGCCCATCTTACCAGCCCATCTATATCGTCCTGTAATCTAAGGCTTTCCTCCTCATTATTTATGACACCACCAATTTTTGTGTCATCTGTGAACTTACTGATCATACCTTCTACATTCACATCTAAATTATAGATGTACACTACAAACAGGAATGGTCCCAGCACCGATCCCTGTGGGACACCGCCGGTCACAGGCTTCCAATCACAAAAACAACCCTCGACCATTACCCTCTGCCTCATGCTAATAAGCCAATTTTGGATCCAATTTGCCAAATTGAGCTGGATCCCATGGGCTCCTACCTTAGAAACATAGAAAATGGGAGCAGGAACAGGCCATTCGGCATTTCGAGCCTGCTCCTCCATTCATTATGATCATGGCTGATCATCCAACTCAGTAACCTGTTCCCGCCTCTCCCCACCGCCCCCCCCCCACATCCTTTGATCCTTTTCAAACCAAAAGCTATATCTGACTCCTTCTTGAAAACATACAATGTTTTTGCCTCAACTGTTTTCTGTGATAGCGAATTCCACTGGCTCACCACTCTCTGGGTGATGACATGACTCCTCATCTCAGTCCTGAAAGGATAACCCCGTATCTTTAGTCTATGATCCCTGGTTCTGGACACCCCCACCATCGGGAGCATCCGTCCTGCATCTACACTTCTAAGTCCTTTTCGAAATTTATAGGTTTCTATGAGATTCCCCCTCACTCTTCTGAACTCTTGTTAAATCCTAACTGACTCAATCTCTTCTCGGACGTCAGTCCCACCATCCCAGGGATCAGTCTGGTAAACCTCCGCTGCACTCCGTCGATAGCAAGAACATCCTTCCTCAGACAAGGAGAACAACATTTCACACAATATTCCAGGTGTGGCCTCACCGAGGCTCTGTAGAATTGCAGCAAGACATCCCTGCTTCTGTACTCGAATCCTCTCGCTATGAAGGCCAACATACCATTTGCCTTTTTTACCGCCTGTTGCACCTAAAAGCTTACCTTCAGCGACTGATGTACGGGAACACCCAGATCTCGTTCCATATTCCCCTCTCACAGTTTATAGTCGTTCCATATTCCCCTCTCTCAGTTTATAGCCGTTCCATATTCCCCTCTCAGTTTATAGCCGTTCCATATTCCCCTCTCACAGTTTATAGCCGTTCAGATAATAATCTGCTTTCCTGTTTTTGTTACGGAAGTGGATAACCTCACATTTATCCATATTATACTGCATCTGCCATGCATTTGCCCACTCACTCAACTTTTCCAAATCATCCTGAAGCCACTCTGCATCCTCCTCACAACTCAACCGCCCACTTCTTTGTGTGTCATCTGCAAATTTGTACATATTAACATAGAACATAGAAAACATAGAACATAGAAAATACAGCACAGAACAGGCCCTTCGGCCCACGATGTTGTGCCGATCCTTTGTCCTCTGTCAAGGACAATTTAATCTATACCCCATCATTCTCCTTTATCCATATACCTATCTAAAAGCCGTTTGAAAGTCCCTAAAGTTTCTGACTCAACAACTTCCCCAGGCAAGGCATTCCATGCCCCGACCACTCTCTGGGTAAAGAACCTTCCCCTGACATCCCCCTTATATCTCCCACCCTTCACCTTAAATTTATGACCCCTTGTAACGCTTTGCTCCACCCGGGGAAAAAGTTTCTGACTGTCTACCCTATCTATTCCCCTGATCATCTTATAAACCTCTATCATGTCACCCCTCATCCTTCTCCGTTCTAATGAGAAGAGGCCTAGAATGTTCAGCCTTTCCTCGTAAGACTTATTCTCCATTCCAGGCAACATCCTGGTAAATCTCCTTTGCACCCTCTCCAAGGCTTCCACATCCTTCCTAAAATGAGGCGACCAGAACTGCACACAGTACTCCAAATGAGGCCTTACCAAGGTCCTGTACAGCTGCATCATCACCTCACGGCTCTTAAATTCAATCCCTCTGCTAATGAACGCTAACACCCCATATGCCTTCTTCACAGCCCTATCCACTTGAGTTGCAACTTTCAACGATCTATGCACATAGACCCCAAGGTCTCTCTGCTCCTCCACATGCCCAAGAACCCTACCGTTAACCCAGTATTTTGCATTCGTGTTCGTCCTTCCAAAATGGACGACCTCACACTTTTCAGGGTTAAACTCCATCTGCCACTTTTCAGCCCAGCACTGCAACCTATCCAAGTCCCTTTGCAGACGACAATAGCCCTCCTCGGTATCCACAACTCCACCAACCTTTGTATCATCTGCAAATTTACTGACCCACCCTTCGACTTCCTCATCCAAGTCGTTAATAAAAGTCACAAACAGGAGAGGACCCAGATCTGATCCCTGTGGCACGCCACTGGTAACTGGGCTCCAGGCTGAGTATTTACCATCTAAGACCACTCTCTGCCTTCTATCAGTTAGCCAATTCTTAATCCAACTGGCCACATTCCCCACTATCCCATGCCTCCTGACTTTCTCCATAAGTCTACCATGGGGGACCTTATCAAATGCCTTACTAAAATCCATGTACACCACATCCACTGGTTTACCCTCATCCACTTGCTTGGTCACCTGCTCAAAGAATTCAATCAGGCTTGTGAGGCAAGACCTACCCCTCACAAAACCGTGCTGACTGTCCCGAATCAAGCAGTGTCTTTCCAGATGCTCAGAAATCCTATCCCTCAGCACCTTTTCCATCAACTTGCCTACCACCGAAGTAAGACTAACTGGCCTGTAATTCCCAGGGTTGTTCCTATTCCCTTTCTTGAACTGGGGCACAACATTTGCCACCCTCCAATCACCTGGTACCACCCCCGTCAACAGAGAAGATGAAAAGATCATTGCCAGCGGCTCTGCAATTTCATCCCTTGCTTCCCATAACATCCTTGGATATACCCCGTCAGGCCCGGGAGACTTGTCTATCTTCAAGTTATTCAAAAACCCCAACACATCTTCCCTCCTAACGAGCACTTCCTCGAGCTTACCAGTCTGTTTCACACCGTCCTCTTCAGTAATACACCCCTTCTCATTCGTAAATACCGAAGAGAAGTACTCATTCAAAACCTCACTTATCTCTTCCGGCTCAACACACAGTCTCCCGCTATTGTCCTTGACCGGACCTACGGTCCCCCTAGTCATCCTCATATTTCTGACATACGCGTAAAAGGCCTTGGGGTTTTCTTTTATCCTACCCGCCAAGCATTTTTCATGCCCTCTCTTAGCTCTCCTAATCTCTTTCTTCAGATCCTTCCTGGCCATCTTGTATCCCTCCAGAGCTATGCCTGTGCCCTTTTTCCTCAACCTTATATACGCATCCTTCTTCTTCCTAACAAGACTCTCAACCTCTCTTGTCAACCACGGTTCCCTCACATGACCATCCCTTCCCTGTCTGACAGGGACATGCTTATCAATGGCCCCTACTATCTGCTATATTACATTTAGTTCCCTCATCTAAATCATCAATATAAATTGTGACTAGCTGCGTTGCCAGCACCAATCCCTGCGGTACCCAACTAGTCACTGCCTGTCATTCAGAAAGAGACCCGTTTATTCCTACTCTTTGTTTCCTGTCTGACAACCAATTTTCTATCCATCGCAATACACTACCTCCAATACCATGTGCTTTAATTTTAGACGCTGCACTCTTCTGTGGGACTTTGTCGAAAGCCTTCTGAACGTCCAAATAAACCACATCCACTGGCTCCCTCTCATCAACTCTACTAGTTATATCCTCGAAGAATTCTAGAAAATATGTCAAGCATGATTTCCCTTTCGTAAATCCGTGCTGCCTCTGTCCGATTCTACCACTGTTCTGAAAGTGCTGTACTATAAAACCTTTGACAATGTGCTATAGAATTTTCCCCACTACCAACGTCAGGCTGCCTGGTATATAATTCCATGTTTTCTCTCTACCTCCCTTTTTAAAATAGTGGGGTTACATTATCTATCCTCCAATCTGTAGGAAATGCTTCAGAGTCTATAGAATCTTGAAAGATGACCACCAATGCATCCACTATTTCTAGGGCCACTTCCTTAAGTGCTCTGGGACTTCTTAAGTACTTCTTAACCCTAGTCCCATGCGGGACCTTATCAAAAGTCCTCATCTGCACATCTCGTCACCTGCTTGAAAGATTCAGTCAAATTTTGAGATATGATCTCCCTCTGACAAAGCCTGACTATCCTTGATTAATCCTTGCCTCTTCATGTGGAGATTAATCCTGTCTGTCAGATTTTTTCTCCAGTAGTTTCCCTACCAATAATGTTAGAATCACTGGCCTGTAATTACATGATTTATCCCTGCTTCTTGAATAATGGTAACACATTCACTATTCGCCAGTCCTCTGGCACCTCTCCTGTGGCCAGAGAAGTGGTAAAAACAATTGACTCTGAGAAAAAGAAATCATTTCATTGCAGATTTTAATGTGGCTTTCACTGCTGGAACACTAAAATGTCCACATTCGAAGCCAGTACCTTCTGAAGCCAGAGCATGCGAACATATGAACATACGAATTAAGAGCAGGAGTAGGCCACTCGGCCCCTCGAGCCTTCTCTGCCATTCAATAAGATCATGGCTAATCTGACTGCAAACTCGACTCCACAATCCCACTTACCCCGATATCCTTTCACCCCCTTTCTTATCAAGAAACTATCTACCTCTGCCTTAAAAAATATTGAAAGATCCTGCTTCCACTTCCTTTTGAGGAAGAGAGTTCCAAAGACCCACGACCCTCTGAGAGAAAGCAATTCTCCTCTTTCCTGTTTTAAAAGGGCGACCCCTTACTGTTAAATAGTAACCCCGAATTCTAGATTCTCTCACAAGCTCCTTTCCACATCCACCCTGTCAAGATCCCTCAGGATCATAAATGTTTCAATCAAGTCGCCTCATACTCTTCTATACTGCAGCGGATACAAGCCTATCCTGTCCATTCTCTCTTCATAAGACAATCCACCCATTTCAGGTATTAGTCTAGTAAAACTTTCCTGAACTGATTCCAATGCATTTACATCCTTCCTTACATAAGGTGACCAATATTGGACACATTCCTCCAGATGTGATCTCACCAATGCCCTGTATAGCTGAAGCATAATCTCCCTACTTTTGTATTCAGTTCCCCTCACAATCAACAACATTCCATTAGCTTTCCGAAGGAATTGCTGTACCTGCATACTAGCCTTGCGCGATCCGTGCACTAGGACACCCAGATCCCTCTGCATCTCAGAGCTCTGCAATCTCTCTCCATTTAGATAATATGCTTCTTTTCACTCTTTCTGTCAAAATGAACAATTTCCCACTTTCCCACATTGTACTCCATTTGCCCACCCACTTGACATATCTATATTCCTTTGTAGCCTCCTTATGTCCTCTTCACAACTTACTTCCCTATCTATCTTTGTGTCATCAGCAAATTTAGAAACCATACCTTCGGTCCCTTCATCCAAATCATTTATATAAATTGTAAAACGTTGAGGCCCCAGCACAGATCCCTGTGGCAAACCACTCGTTACATCTTGCCAACCAGAAAATGACCCATTTTTGCCTACTTTGTTTCCTGTTTGCTAGCAGGACTCGGAGGGCGGAGTTCCGGAGCAGTGAGTATATAAAAAACTTATCTCGGGCATTCTCGGAGCAGACTCGGAGGGCGGAGTTCCGGAGCGGTGAGAATATAAAAAAACTTATCTCGGGGATTCTCGGAGCAGACTCGGAGGGCGAAGTTCCAGAGCGGTGAGTATATAGAACATAGAACATAGAACATAGAACATACAGCACAGAACAGGCCCTTCGGCCCACAATGTTGTGCCAATCCTTTGTCCTCTGTCAAGGACAATTTAATCTATACCCCATCATTCTCCTTTATCCATATACCTATCCAAAAGCCTTTTGAAAGTCCCTAAAGTTTCTGACTCAACAACTTCCCCGGGCAAGGCATTCCATGCCTCGACCACTCTCTGGGTAAAGAACCTTCCCCTGACATCCCCCTTATATCTCCCACCCTTCACCTTAAATTTATGACCCCTTGTAACGCTTTGCTCCACCCGGGGAAAACGTTTCTGACTGTCTACCCTATCTATTCCCCTGATCATCTTATAAACCTCTATCATGTCACCCCTCATCCTTCTCCTTTCTAATGAGAAGAGGCCTAGAATGTTCAGCCTTTCCTCGTAAGACTTATTCTCCATTCCAGGCAACATCCTGGTAAATCTCCTCTGCACCCTCTCCAAGGCTTCCACATCCTTCCTAAAATGAGGCGACCAGAACTGCACACAGTACTCCAAATGAGGCCTTACCAAGGTCCTGTACAGCTGCATCATCACCTCACGGCTCTTAAATTCAATCCCTCTGCTAATGAACGCTAACACCCCATATGCCTTCTTCACAGCCCTATCCACTTGAGTTGCAACTTTCAATGATCTATGCACATAGACCCCAAGGTCTCTCTGCTCCTCCACATGCCCAAGAACCCTACCGTTAACCCAGTATTTTGCATTCATGTTTGTCCTTCCAAAATGGACGACCTCACACTTTTCAGGGTTAAACTCCATCTGCCACTTTTCAGCCCAGCACTGCAACCTATCCAAGTCCCTTTGCAGACGACAATAGCCCTCCTCGGTATCCACGACTCCACCAACCTTTGTATCATCTGCAAATTTACTGACCCACCCTTCGACTTCCTCATCCAAGTCGTTAATAAAAATCACAAACAGGAGAGGACCCAGAACTGATCCCTGTGGCACGCCACTGGTAACTGGGCTCCAGGCTGAGTATTTACCATCTAAGACCACTCTCTGCCTTCTATCAGTTAGCCAATTCTTAATCCAACTGGCCACATTCCCCACTATCCCATGCCTCCTGACTTTCTCCATAAGTCTACCATGGGGGACCTTATCAAATGCCTTACTAAAATCCATGTACACCACATCCACTGGTTTACCCTCATCCACTTGCTTGGTCACCTGCTCAAAGAATTCAATCAGGCTTGTGAGGCAAGACCTACCCCTCACAAAACCGTGCTGACTGTCCCGAATCAAGCAGTGTCTTTCCAGATGCTCAGAAATCCTATCCCTCAGCACCTTTTCCATCAACTTGCCTACCACCGAAGTAAGACTAACTGGCCTGTAATTCCCAGGGTTGTTCCTATTCCCTTTCTTGAACTGGGGCACAACATTTGCCACCCTCCAATCACCTGGTACCACCCCCGTCAGCAGAGAAGATGAAAAGATCATTGCCAGCGGCTCTGCAATTTCATCCCTTGCTTCCCATAACATCCTTGGATATACCCCATCAGGCCCGGGAGACTTGTCTATCTTCAAGTTATTCAAAAACCCCAACACATCTTCCCTCCTAACGAGCACTTCCTCGAGCTTACCAGTCTGTTTCACACCGTCCTCTTCAGTAATACACCCCTTCTCATTCGTAAATACCGAAGAGAAGTACTCATTAAAAACCTCACTTATCTCTTCCGGCTCAACACACAGTCTCCCGCTATTGTCCTTGACCGGACCTATGGTCCCCCTAGTCATCCTCATATTTCTGACATACGCGTAAAAGGCCTTGGGGTTTTCTTTTATCCTACCCGCCAAGCATTTTTCATGCCCTCTCTTAGCTCTCCTAATCCCTTTCTTCAGATCCTTCCTGGCCATCTTGTATCCCTCCAGAGCTATGCCTGTGCCCTTTTTCCTCAACTTTATATACGCATCCTTCTTCTTCCTAACAAGACTCTCAACCTCTCTTGTCAACCACGGTTCCCTCACATGACCATCCCTTCCCTGTCTGACAGGGACATGCTTATCAATGGCCCCTACTATCTGCTCCTTGAAAAAGTTCCACATTTCGACCGTGCCCTTCCCTGCCAGCATATGCTCCCAACTTATGCTCCTCAGTTCCTGCCTGACAGCATCATATCTACCCTTACCCCAATTGTAAACCTTGCCCTGTTGCACATACCTATCCCTCTCCATTACCACAGTGAATGCTACAGAATTGTGATCACTATCTCCAAAGTGCTCGCCCACCAACAGCTCTATCACTTGCCCTGGTTCATTACCTAGTACCAAATCCAATATTGCCTCCCCTCTGGTCGGGCAGTCTACATACTGAGTCAGAAAAGCTTCCTGGACATACTGCACAAACACTACCCCATCCAAACTATTCGATCTAAAGAGTTGCCAATCAATATTTGGGAAGTTGAAATCCCCCATAATTACTACCCTGTGACTTCTGCTCCTTTCCAAAATCTGTTTCCCAATCTGCTCTTCCACCTCCCTGCTGCTATTGGGGGGCCTATAGAAAACTCCCATCAAGGTGACTGCTCCTTTCCTGTTCCTGACCTCAACCCACAGTGCCTCAGTCGGCAGATCCTCCTCGAAAATTCTTTCAGCAGTTGTTACACTATTTCTAACTAACAATGCCACCCCCCACCTCTTTTACCACCATTCCTAATCTTATGAAAACATCTATAACCAGGTACCTCCAAAAACCATTCCTCCCCCTCACCTATCCACGTTTCAGTGATGGCCACAACATCGTAGTCCCAAGTGCCCATCCACGCCTTCAATTCACTCACCTTATTCCTGATGCTTCTTGCGTTGAAGTATACGCACTTTAACCCTTCTCCGTGCCCATCTGTCCTCTGCGACAGTGCTACCTTCCCCAATACCTCACTACACTCTTTGTCTTTCTGAGTGGACCCACTGGTCCCTGGATTACAAGTCCGGTTCCCATCCCCCTCCCAAACTAGTTTAAACCCTCCCGAACAGTACTAGCAAACCTCCCTCCCAGGATATTGGTGCCCCTCTGGTTCAGATGCAGCCCGTCCTGTTTGAACAGGTCCCATCTTCCCCAGAATGCAGTCCAATTATCCAAGAACTGGAAGCCCTCCCTCCTAAACCATTCCTGCAGCCACGTGTTCAGCTGTGCTCTCTCCCTATTCCTAGCCTCACTATCACGTGGCGCCGGCAACAAACCAGAGATAACAACTCTGTCCGTCCGAGCTTTCAGCTTCCAGCCTAACTCCCTAAACTCACTTCTAACATCTGTGCCACCCTTCCTTCCTACGTCGTTGGTGCCAATGTGCACCACGACCTCTGGCTGCTCCCCCTCCCCTTTAAGGATCCTGAAGACGCGATCACAAACATCACGGACCCTGGCACCAGGGAGGCAACAAACCATCCGTGCGTCTCGCCTGCGCCCACAGAACCGCCTGTCCGTACTCCTCACCATCGAGTCCCCGATGACTAGTGCTCTCCCATTCTCCCTCCTTCCCTTCTGAGCCACAGTGCAGGACCCCGTGCCAGAGGCCCGGTCACTGCAGCCTGCCCCCGATAGGCCGTCCCCCCCAACAGTATCTAAAACTGTATACTTGTTGTTGAGGGGAACGACCACAGGAGATCCCTGCACTGACCTCTTCCCACCTCTAACTGTTACCCAGCTGCCTTTGATTTGTGGAGTAACGACCTCCGTGTAGCTTCTATCTATCACCCCCTCAGCTTCCCGAATGATCCTCAGTTCATCCAGCTCCAGTTCCCTAACACGGTCTGATAGGAGCTGGAGACGGATGCACTTCCAGCAGGTGAAGTCGGCAGGGCCACCGGAGGTTTCCCTCACCTCGAACATTCTGCAGGAGGAGCACTGCACTCCCCTGGCTGCCATTTCTTTTATTCAATTACCCCTTAGTTAAGTACAACTATAGATATTAACAAAAACAGTAAATAGCTTACCTGCTCAGTCCTTTTTGGTTAGAGGAGGAGGGTAAAAAGGGTCTTATTATTACGTTAGAGGAGGAGGATGGGTGGGAGACAGTACATTTGTAGTGGCTCGGGTTTACTCAGCTCCGCACCTTTAAGGAAAATACCTACCCAGGAGTCCTCGCTGCCGACCAGCTTCCGGTTCCTCCGGCGCCAAAAGAAACTCAAAGACAAGGAAAACAGTAAGTAAAACAGTAAGTACTTACTTTTAAAACACAGCTCCTGATGCCTTCACTCACCCACCGAAGAGTCGCTACCTTCTCCTGCTGCTCTGCCGGGAAATGAGGCCGAGTCCACGGAGCTCCGCACCTTTAAGGAAAATACCTACCCAGGAGTCCTCGTTGCCGACCAGCTTCCGGTTCCTCCGGCGCCAAAAGAAACTCAAAGACAAGGAAAACAGTAAGTAAAACAGTAAGTACTTACTTTTAAAACAAACCTATCTCGGGGATTCGCGGAGCAGACTCGGAGGGCGAAGTTCCAGAGCGGTGAGTATATAAAAAAACGTATCTCGGGGATTCGCGGAGCAGACTCGGAGGGCGAAGGTCCAGAGCGGTGAGTATATAAAAAAAACCTATCTCGGGGATTCGCGGAGCAGACTCGGTGGGCGGAGTTCCAGAGCGGTGAGTATCTAAAAACACTTATCTCGGGGATTCTCGGAGCAGACTCGGAGGGCGGAGTTCTGGAGCGGTGGATTCACAGAGTACGTTCGCTTGAGTGGGAATAAAAAACTGAAAAAGTGAAGTCACAGGAAAGCTGTGACCTTATCGGCTGGTAGGGAATCTGCACCGAATTTGAAAATAAAACTAATAAAAATTGATTAAAACACTGATTAACTCATGAATAAGTAGAGTAACTAAACCAGAGGGAAGAGATTACTGCATTTAGACAGCATTTAATATTTATTGTTAGAAATTTAGCACCAGGGACCACATAGTGAAGTGTATCATAATTTAGTAAGGATTTAATAAGTATTTATTTATTTTACATCGATTAACTAATTAGTGATAGAAATGTCAGTTAGAGGGGTGAAGTGCTTCACCTGTGAGATGTGGGAAGTCCGTGATGCTTCCAGCGTTCCGGGCGACGACATCTGCAGGAAGTGTACCCAGTTGCAGCTCCTCACAGACCGCATGGATCGGTTGGAGAGGCACCTGGATGCAGTTAGGAGCATGCAGGTGGCTGAAAGCGTCATAGACAGGAGTTTTAGAGAAGTGGTTACACCCAAGGTGCAGGCAGATAGATGGGTGACCGTCAGCAGGGGCAGGCAATCAGTGAAGGATTGCCCTGTGGCTATCCCCCTCCCTAACAGGTATACCGTTTTGGATACTGTTGAGGGGGATGGCCTATCAGGCGAAAACAGCAGCAGCCAGAGCAGTGGCACCACGGCTGGCACTGTTGTTCAGCAGGGAGGGACAAAGCACAGAAGAGCAATAGTTATAGGGGACTCTATAGTCAGGGGCACAGATAGGCGCTTCTGTGGACGTGAAAGAGACTCCAGGATGGTATGTTTCCTCCCTGGTACCAGGGTCAAGGATGTATCTGAACAGATAGGGGGCATTCTGAAGGGGGAGGGTGAACAGCCAGAGGTTGTGGTACACATCGGTACCAACGACATAGGCAGGAAGAGTGATGAGGTCCTGCAGTGGGAGTTTAGGGAGTTAGGTAATAAGTTAAAAAACAGGACCTCTAGGGTTGTAATCTCTGGATTACTCCCTGTGCCACGTGCCAGTGAGGCTAGAAATAGGAAGATAGTGCCGCTAAACACGTGGCTGAGCAGCTGGTGTAGAAGGGAGGGTTTCAGATATCTGCACCATTGGGCTCTCTTCAGGGACAGATGGGACCTGTACAAGAAGGACGGGTTGCATCTAACCTGGAGGGGCACAAATATCCTGGCTGCAAGATTTGCTAGCGTCACTCGGGAGGGTCCAAACTAGTGTGGCAGGCAGGTGGGAACCAGAACAGTAGGACAGCTAGTGAAGTAAATGAGGAGGACATAGTAAATAAGGCCAGTAGGACTTAGAGAAAGAGCAGGCAGGGAGATGTGACTGTGCACAGCGGGACTGGTGGTCTGAAGTGCATTTGTTTCAACGCGAGAAGTATAACAGGTAAGGCAGATGAAATTAGAGTTAAGACTAGTGCCTGGAAATATGATGTTGTTGCTGTTACAGAGACTTGGTTAAGGGCGGGGCAGGATTGGCAGCTAAATGTTCCAGGCTTAAGAAACGTCAGGCGGGATTGAGGGGGATGTAAAAGGGGTGGGGTAGTTGCATTACTGGTTAAGGAGAATATCACAGCTGTACTGTGGGAGGACACCTCAGAGGGGTCATGCAGCAAGGCAATATGTGTGGAGCTCAGGAATAGGAAGGGTGCAGTCACGATGTTGGGGGTTTACTACAGGCCTCCCAACAGCCAGCGGGAGGTAGAGAAGCAGATATGTGGACAGATTTTGGAAAGATGTAATGGTAACAGGGTTGTAGTGGTGGGTGACTTTAACTTCCCCAATATTGACTGGGCCTCACTTAGTGCTAGGGGCTTGGATGGGGCAGAATTTGTGAGGAGCATCCAGGAAGGCTTCTTGAAACGGTATGTGGATAGTCCAACCAGGGATGGGGCCATTCTGGACCTGGTATTGGGGAATGAGCCCGGCCAGGTGGTCGAGGTTTCAGTGGGGGATCATTTCGGGAGCAGTGACCATAATTCCATAAGTTTTAAGGTACATGTGGATAAGGATAAGAGTAGTCCTCGGGTGAAGGTGCTAAATTGGGGGAAGGCTAATTATAACAATATTAGGCAGGAACTGAAGAATTTAGATTGGGGGCGGCTGTTTGAGGGTAAATCAACATCTGACATGTGGGAGCCTTTCAATCGTCAGCTGATTAGAATCCAGGACCAGCATGTTCCTGTAAGGAAGAAAGACAAGTTTGGCAAGTTTTGGGAAGCTTGGATAACACGGGATATTGTGAGCCTAGTCAAAAAGAAAAAGGAAGCATTTGTAAGGGTTGGAAGGCAAGGAACAGCTGAAGCACTTGAGGAATATAAGGATAGTAGGAAGGAACTTAAGCAAGGAGTTAGGAGGGCTAAAAGGGGTCATGAAAAGTAATTGGTGAAAAGGATTAAGGAAAATCCCAAGGCTTTTGATACATATATAATGAGCAAGAGGGTAACCAGGGAAAGGGTTGGCCAACTCAATGACTAAGATGGGAATCTATGCGTGGAGCCAGAGGAAGTGGGTGAGGTGCGAAATGAGTACTTTGCATCAGTATTCACCAAGGAGAAGGAGTGGATGATAAGCCGAGGGAAGGGAGTGCAGATAGTCTCAGTCATCTCATTATCAAAAAGGAGGAGGTGTTGGGTGTCTTGCAAAGTATTAAGGTAGATAAGTCCCCAGGGCCTGATGGGATCTACCCTAGAATACTGAGGGAGGCAAGGGAAGAAATTGCTGGGGCCTTGACAGAAATCTTTGCATCCTCACTGGCAACAGGGGAGGTCGCAAAGGGCTGAAGAACAGTCAATGCTGTTCCTTTTTTTAAGAAGAGGGGTAAGGATAATCCAGGAAATTATAGGCCGGTGAGCCTTATGTCAGTGGTAGGGAAACTATTAGAGAGGATTCTTTGGGGCAGGATTTACTCCCATTTGGAAACAAACGAACATATTAGCGAGAGACAGCATAGTTTTGTGAAGGGGAGGTCGTGTCTTACTAATTTGATTTAGTTTTTTGAGAAAATGACGAAGATGATTTGTGAGGGAAGGGGGTGGATGTTGTCCATATGGACTTTAGTAAAGCCTTTGACAAGGTCCCGCATGGCAGACTGGTGCAGAAGGTGAAGTCACACGGGATCAGAGGTGAGCTGGCAAGATGGATACAGAACTGGCTTAGTCACAGAAGACAGAGGGTATCAGTGGATGGGTGTTTTTCTGAATGGAGGGATGTGACTAGTGGAGTTCTGCAGGGATCAGTGCTGCGACCTTTGCTGTTCGTAGTATATATAAATGACTTGGAGGAAAATGTAGCTGGTCTGATTAGTAAGTTTGCAGATGACACAAAATTGGTGGAGTTGCAGATAATGATGAGGATTGTCAGAGGATACAGCAGGATATAGATCGGTTGGAGACTTGGGCAGAGAAATGGTACATGGAGTTCAATTCAAACAAATGTGAGGTAATGCATTTTGGAAGGTCTAATGCAGTTGGGAGGTATTCAGCAAATGGCAGAACCCTTAGGAGTATTGATAGGCAGAGAGATCTGGGCGTACAGGTCGACTGGTCACTGAAAGTGGCAACACAGGTGGATAAGGTAGTCAAGAAGGCATACGGCATGCTTGCCTTCATCGGTCGGGGCATAGAGTATAAAAATTGGCAAGTCATGTTGCAGCTGTCCAGAACCTTAGTTAGGCCACACTTATAATATTGTGTGCAATTCTGGTCGCCACACTACCAGAAGGATGTGGAGGCTTTGGAGAGGGTACAGAGGAGGTTTACCAGGATGTTGCCTGGTCTGAAGGGCATTAGCTATGAGGAGAGGTTGGAAAAACTCCGATTGTTTTCACTGGAACGACGGAGGTGGAGGGGCGACATGATAGAGGTTTACAAAGTTATGAGCGGCATGGACAGAGTGGATAGTCAGAAGCTTTTTCCCAGGGTGAAAGAGTCAGTTACTCGGGGACATAGGTTTAAAGTGCGAGGGGCAAAGTTTAGAGTGGATGTGCGAGGCAAGTTTTTTACACAGAGGGTGGTGAGTGCCTGGAACTTGCTGCCGGTGGACGTGGCGGAAGCAGATATGATAACGACGATGAAGAGACATCTTAACAAATATATGACTAGGAAGGGAATAGAGGGATATGGGCCCCATAAGTGCAGAAGGTGTTAGTTTCGGCAGGCATCAAGATCGGCGCAGGCTTGGAGGGCCGAATGGCCTGTTCCTTTGCTGTACTGTTCTTTGTTCCTTGTTCTTGTTCAATCCTCTATCAATGCCAGTGTGTTACCCCCTACACTGTAAGCTTTTAATTTCCACATTAACCTTTGATCTGGCACCTGATCAAATGCTTTCTGGAAATCTAAGTACAGTACATCCACTGGTTCCCCTTTCTCCACAGTACATGTTATTACTTCGAAGAACTGCAACAAATTGATTGAACATGATTTCCCTTTCAGAAGACCATGCTGACGCTGCCTGATTACTTTGATCTTTTTTATAACTGTCTGCGAATACGTTTTTAATAATTACGTCTCACATTTCCCGCAAGAGAGATTTGAAGCTAACTGGCCTGTAGTTTCTGTCTCCCTCCCTTTGTGAATAAAGGAGTTACATTGGCAAAAAAGAGTTACATACAGAGTGAAGTAACTCGGGACATGTTAAAAGCTCTCTCTGCTGAAAAGTTGAGTAATGTAGCTGGACAGTTAGGAATTACTCTCTGTCCAAAAGCTAGGAAACCCGAAATCCTAAGACTTGTGGCCAACCATTTTTCACTTGAAGCTGAATACCCAAACAGGTTTAGATCACTAACAGGTTGTGTAATGTTCGCTAAGGTAAAACTAGAACAGAATAGACTCGAATTAGAATTCCAGAGAGAGCAAGAAAGAGCAGAGTGATTGTCAAGAAAGGGAAAAAAATAAGAGTGTTGCAGAAGGAGAAGGAGGAAAGGGAGTTAAGGCGGCTCAAACAACTAGAGGAAGACCCAGTACACCGAGTGAAGACACAGCTAGTGAGGGAGCTGCCCCTCGCCCAGGACAATGTGCTGAGCTCTTAAAGTTCACCCAGTTCATTCTAAAGTTGATTGAGGAGGATGTGGCAGAATTTTTCATCACTTTTGAAAAGCTTGCAAAGCAGCTGAAATGGCTGGCAGAGAACTAGATACTGTTTTTACAAAACAAAGTAACAGGAAAAGCCCATGAGGTTTATTCATTGTTGTCAGATGAAAGTTCATCAGATTATGCGATAACTAAAAATTCTATCTTGGACGCATATGAGATAGTACCAGCGGTGTCCCAGCAAAAATTCCAAATGCTCCAAAAGCAGCCTGACTAAACTGCCTCGAGTCTGAATGAGTTAAGCAGCTTAGGAACATAGGAGCAGAAGTAGGCCATTCAGCCCATCAAGCCTGCTCTGCCATTCAATATGATAGTGGCTGATCATCCACTTCAATGCCTTTTTCCCACATTATCCCCATATCCCTCTCTGTCAGTGGTACTTCGAAATCTGTCAATCTCTACTTTAAGCAGACTCAATCACTGAGCTTCCACAACTCTCTGGAGCAGAGAATTCCGAAAGTTCACAATCCTCTGAGTAAAGAAATGTCTCCTCAGCTCAGTCCTAAGTGGCTTCCGTCTTATTTTGAAAGTGTGTCTGCTGATTCTAGTCTCCCCAACAATGGGGAACATATTACCGACATCTGCCCTGTCTATCCCTTTAAATATTTTGTAGGTTTCAAAGAGATACCCTCTCATTCTTCGAAACTCTAGAGACTACACGCCCAGTTTGCCCAATCACTCTTCATAGGGCAGTCCTTCCATCCCAGGAACAAGTCTGCTGAACCTTTCATGCATTCTCTCGATGGCAATAATATCCTTCCTGGGGTAAAGGGACAAAACTGCACACAGTACTCCAGGTGAGGTCTGACCAAGGTTCTGTACAATTGAAGTAAGCTTTCACTACTTCTGTACTCAAATATTCTTGCAATAAAGGCGGACATACCATTAGCCCTCTTATTGCTTGCTGAACTTGCTTGTTTGTCTTTAGTGACTTATTGACGACGGGGGGCGTTCAGAACTAGCTGCAGTCGCTTTGTGGTGACACAACCACACATGTTTCCCCCACTGCTTGATATAAATTCTGACAGTATGTACGTGTGTAACAGTTTGACCGAGTACCTACCTCTGTGGGAAGTGAGAGGTTTTGTGTCAGCAGATGGCAAACCTTTTCCATCTGCCCCATTACTGCAGAGAATAGTAGATGCAGCGAGGAAAGGGGAAAGGATTACAGAAAATACTATGATATATTGACCTATGTTGTGAAAATTGGAAAGGAGATAATTGGGACAACTTTGTCTAAGTGTAGTCTGGAAAACCAGGTGGTCATGTGTCCTCACCACAGAGGTAGGTACTCGGTCAAACTGTAACACACGGACATACTGTCAGTATATATAAATATATACATACATATAAAACAGCAGAATAAAAGTGTGGATTTAATACCACTGTAAATTGCACCATGGAAACTAGGAAGGCATTATCAGGTTAACCCATGTGGCCGATAAGGGAAAGGGGAGATATTGCTTAACCACCACGATGAAGGAGTACCAGTATGGACATAACCGGATTTGTCTGGTGAGGAAAAGTACGTTTCTTTTTTACCCACAAATACCAACTCGAGTAGAGAAGATGGATTTGTAGAATACAGAAAAGAAAGACAGAAACGATAACTGTTACACAAAGTGTAAAGGACGACTTGATAAATTACCTCCGGGAATATGAATATACTATTCAGCCATTGCCCATACGTTTGGGTCAAGAGAGGCAGCAACTAGAAACCATTGCTGTAGTGTACTACAATCTGGAACAACAGTGGAAGATAATACAAGATGAGATTGACGAGATAAATGATTCTACCTGGTGGGAGGGCTTATGGAACTTGGGGTCAAATGTGCAGATACACCCCTGGTTTACAATTATTTCCCATGTCCTGATCGTTGTTTCGGGTATCATGGTGATATATGTGACATACTTAATTCGGAAACTTAAGAAATTGATTAAGGAATGTGAGAGGATGTATGAATGCAGGTTGGACAGCTACCTTAAAGGCAATCAGTATTCAAACTTGTTCTATAAAAAGATAGACAATGAAATATGTAACACGAGGGTAGTTTTATAACTATTGGTAGATACTTAAAATGAATTAATGAATGACAAATGTATTCTACAAATTAAATTGCGACTGTATTATGATCACACAAGTGATTAATTATGTAACAATGATGTTTAAATTGTGCTTTCTTTAACATTACACTACTTAGGATATTGCGTTAACAATGAAATTGTAATTGCACAAGTGTACTACCTAAGAGAAGGAGAGTGTGATCCCTTGTGCATAGCTCTGCAGGATCAAAGGAGGGCGGGGAGGGCTGTAGACTCAGTAAAAACACATAAGAACTTCGTTGAAACAAAGGGACTCGTTACACAACAATGCACAAAGTTTTGAAACATAGTGGGGGCTGGATAGAAAGGAGCACAGCAAACAGATGGCCAAGGAATTGCAGACAGTACAGAAAAACAGGCTGAAACAAGAGAGAGATTCTACCAGACAGTATCCTTGCACAAACCAGATAAAAGAGTTGCTATGGACACGAGATATGATTAGACTCACAGTAGACAATGGCTGAAACTGGTGACGGCACGAGAGCCCCAGGGAAGAACAGTCAAGAAGGTTCCCTGTGTCAAGGACTCAGAGAACAAAAGGGCAGCCGATAGTCTGAGACTGATCACCTCGTGACTTGACGGGTAGTATAACGTGCAAGTATTTAGTGCTTGTACCTGATGATTTAATGCGTGAATAAACATTGATATACCTTCCACCAGTCCGCTTCTGTGAATTCTTTAAGAGAAAGTGCAAATTAGGCACAACAAGGATCTGCTAGCTCTATATAGGGTCTTACCAGGAACATTAAAAGAAGCAACACCAAGAGAGAAAATTACACAACCAGTAACAAAATTAGCAATGCTTCGTAGAGTTTACAGCCTTTATCAAAGACTCACCAGGAGTAACAACAACAGCAAAGAGGGATGAGAAAATGACTGGGGCAGTCATTCAGTTAAACACGGTTTATAGAATTAATAGCTGGATAAAGAGTCTTACCAGGAACACCAACAATAGCGAGGATGGGATAGTAAATATATTGAATAACCTGAAGAGCTAAAAAGATCCGATAGTCTAATGAGTACAAGTCATAATATGTGGAAAGATCGTCAAATTGCCAGATGAAACTCCTGTCCATTGTTGTAACATTACAATCTATTGTTCTCAGATTCTGATCTATCCTCTCCCTCTGTCTGGAGCTGTTTGTCCCTCTTACTGCCGGGTTTGATGCTCCTGTTGACACTATGTGATAATACATTGAAATGACTCCCATATTAGTAGAAGATGGAAACCCTCCAGTGAAACAATTAGGGTCCATGGAGACTGACATTAATTCCGGTCACTGAACAAACAGGTTCAGTTAACCCCTTTCAGTCCAGCACTGTTTGTACCACAATAAAGTAGAACATTTATCCTGTCTGGATGGGATGTATGAGAGATGCTGAGGGAAGGAAAGGTGGGAATAGCGGAGGCACTGGACAGAATCTTTCAATCCTCCTTGGATATGCGAGTTGTAACAGAGGGCTGGAGGGTTGTAAATGTTACACCCTACTTGAAAAAAAGGAGAGATTGAGTAAACACCGTATTTACTGACCAGACAGTTTAATATCACTGATGGGGAAATTTCATAACCCAGGACAAATATATTCATTGCTTTGAAAAACATGGAATAATAAATAGACAGCAGGAGGGATATGGTGATGTCAAAGCATGACTGGCAAACCTCAACAACAACTTATATTTATATAGTGCTTTTAATGTTATAAAACATGCCAAAGTACTTCACAGGATCATTATGAAGCAAAGTATGACACTGAGACACAACAGGAGATATTAGATCAGATGTCCAACAGCTTGAACAAAGAGATAGGTTTTAAGGAGTACCTGAAAGGAGGAAAGCGAGACGGAAAGGCGGTGACCGTAGCAGAGTGGGACTATTACCAAAATTGTAATACCGAGGATCAGGCTGATTCTCTGAGGACATGTGTTCAAACCCCACCGTGGTAACTGGTGCAATTTAAAATTCAATATGAGCTAAAATTCAATTAATTAATACAAATCTGCATTTGAAAACTATTCTCAGCAATGGTGCCATGATGCTATCAATGATCGTCATAAAAAAACAGCCTGGCTTACTGATGTTCTTCAGCAATGGAAATCTGCCATCCTTATACGGTCTGGCCTCCATGTGACTCCAAACACACAACAATGTGGTTGACTCTAAACTGAATTCTGAAAGGTCCAGCAAACCATTCAGTCATCAAGGGCAATTAGAGATGGGCAAAAAATGCTGGCCTTGTCAGTGACACCCACATCCCATGAACGAATGAAAAAAAAAACAGTGCAGTGAGGATATTCCAGAACTTTGGGCCTGGGCAGCTGAAGACCTAGTCGCCAGTGGTGCAGTGATTAAAATCCGGGTGCACAAGAGGCCGGAATTAGAGGAGCACATATATCTCGGTGGGTTGTGGAGGTGGAGGAGATTACAGTGATATGGGGCGGGGGGCGAGGCCATGGAGGGATCTGAAATCAAGGATAAGAATTTTAAAATCAAGACATTGCTTGACTGGGAGCCAATGTCGGTCAGTGATAGATGAACGGGACTTGGTGTGAGCTAAGACATGGGCAGCAGAGTTTTGGATGACCTCAAGTTTACAGAGAGTAGAATTTGGGAGATCAGCCAGGAGCGAGTTGGAATAATCACATCTAGAGGTGACGAATGCATGAATGAGGTTTCTGCAGCAGATGGGCTGAGACATGGTGAAGTCGGGTGATGTTACTGAGATGGAAATAGGCGGCTGCAATGAATTCCTGAAAATGAGGTTAAAGATCGTTTTGGGTGAAATGTGACACCAAGGATGTAAACATACTGTCTGCATCACAGACTGTCACCAGGAAGAGGGATGGAATCAATAGCAAGGGAACAGAGTTGGAGTGGGGAGTGAAAACAATGGCTTCAGTATTCCCAATATTTAATTGGAGGAAATTTCTGCTCATCCAGTACTGGATGTCGGATAATCAGTCTGATAATTTAACAACAGTGGAGGAGTGGAGAGAGGTGGTGCTGAGTTAAATTTGATGGCGTTCTTTGATAAAACAATGGAGAAGGTTGCTGAGGGTGGTCTGATTAAAGTTATAGATATGGATTTTCAAAAGGTGTTTGATCAAGTGACATTCAAGAGACAGGTTAGGAAATCTGAACCCTATGGTTTAAAGGGACAGTGACAGTGTGGATATAACATTGGCTAATGAACAGTAAACAGAGAGAAGTGGTGAAAGGTTGTTGTTCAGACTCGATGGGAGTAGACAGTGGTGTTCCCTCGGGCTCGGTATTAGGACCACTGCTTTTTTTGCTCTTGTAGAACCCGGGGTGGGTAGGGCAGAGCCCCCTACTCCTCCCACTTTACAGAGCTTTCCCTATTTGCAGCCTCCGCTCCATTTGTTGGTCGTGTAACAGACCCAGAGACAATGTAACTACAGTCCACATACCTTGTCCACAGTTGGGTTACCAAATCCTCTATCCTCCCTGAATGTGTGCAGCAGCTCACAACACACCTCCAGAAAACCATCCACAGCACCTCCACTAACTTTACAATCGCAGAAGTAAGTCAAAAGCCCCTCACCTGTAAGTTGGATGCCTGGTCCTTTTAAATAACACTAGAAGGGATTCCTTATGCTGCTGAATGTATGTTCAGCTGAGAATGACTAACACAGGTGGTCAGTGGACATGCACAGACCAAGTTTCAAATACGTACATCAAAGCTGCTGGAATGACTGATTGACGTCAATTCAGACCCCTCCTCACACTACAGACACACACAGGTTACACCCACGCTATCACCCCGGCCAGCCTGGGTGTCCTGTACAATGTGCTGGATGTGACCGGCAGTACAGCTCACACCATTTTGTGGATCCAAACTTCCACAGCACCAGTGGAGCAGGAGAGATGAAATGTGTGGGCAGGGAGAGAGAAAGAGGGAAAGAAACTCACTTTAAAAATGGAATTATAAAAAGACTTTAAGATTAACAAGTTTGAGGAATATTGGAAATGGACAGGGGATTGAGATAATCAGAGGGCTGAGGACATGGGGGGATTTGATCCCATGATGGGACTATTAAAATTGAGCTGTTACCGAACCAAGAGCCAATGTAGGTCAGTGAGCACAGGGATGTTGGGTGAACAGAATTTGGTGTAAATTAGAAGATTGCAGCAGAGTTTTAGATGACCATAAGGTTACAGATCGTAGAATGTGGGAGAGCAGCCAGGAGTGTGTTAGAATAGTCAAGTCTCGAGGTAACAAACGCATGGATGAGGGTTTCAGCAGCAGATGAGCTGAGCTGTCTCTCTCTCTCTCTCTCTGTCTCTCTCTCTCTCGCTCTGTTTCTCTCTCTGTTGCCCTCACCTACTCTATCCCACAATCAGAATCTTACGTTTCAATCAAGTCGCCTTTTCATCTTCTAAACTCCAGCTGATATAAGCCTAGCCTGTCCAACCTTTCCTCATAAGACAACCCACCCATTCCAGGTATTAGTCTAGTAAACATTCTCTGTACTGCTTTCAACACATTTACATCCTCCTTAAATAAGGAGACCAATAAGGTACACAGAACTCCAGATGTAGTTTCACCAATGTCCTGTATAAATTAAATATAACCTCCATACTTTTGTATTCAATTCCTTCTGTAATACATGATAACATTGGATTAGTTTCCTAATTACCTGTTGTACCTGCATAATAACCTTATACAATTCATGCATTAAGACACCCAGTTCCTCTGCATCGTCCAGCTCTGCAATCTCTCACCATTCAGATAATATGTTTCTTTTATATTCTTCCTATAAAATGGACAATTCCACATTTTCCCTCGTTATCCTCCATTTGCCACATCTTTGCCCACTAACCTAAGCTACCTATATCCCTTTGTAGCCCACTTATGCCCTCTTGACAACTTTCGTTCCTTTCTGTTTTTGTGTAATCAGAAAATGTAGCAACCATACCTTGAGTCCCTTCATCCAAGTCATTCATATAAATTGTAAAAACTTACGTCCCCAGCACTGATCTCTGTGGCACACGACTCGTTACATCTTACCAAACAGAAAATGACCCATTTTGCCTACTCTCTGTTTTCTGTTGGATAGCCAATCTTCTATCCATGTCAATATATTACCCCTTACACCATTAGCATTTAGTTTCTGCAATGACCATTGATGTGACACGTGATCAAGTGTCTTCTGGAAATCTAACTACATTACATCCAACGGTCCCCCTTTATCCACAGAACATGTAATTTCCTCAAAGAACTCCAATAAATTAGTTAAACCAGATTTTCCTTTCACAAAAGCAAGCTGACACTGCTTGATCACTTTGTATTTCTCGACGTGCCCTGCTATAAACGTCCATAATAACAGCTTCTAACATCTGATCCATAGCCAGAAAACCTTTGTCACCAGTCACAGGTCGTATGTCTACTATGTCTATACTGATACTGTGCTGTATTTGAACTGTTACTCCTCAATAAACTGCTTGTGACCCTTCGACCACCTTTTGGGTAATCTGTAACCCTGGATCAGATCGTACAGTGGTATAGGAGAGGGAACAGAGTTCATGTCAAAGTCCTGCCTCCCTTTTCTATAATGGACAGGGACTACTGGGCAGTAATGTGCTCAAAGGTAATCAGCAGTAATTGATTATCCCTATATTTGTATATTGTAGAACATTAAAACATGCCCCTACTCTGGTGTCCAGTGTAACCTCAATATTCATGATTAAAATATCAGAGGAGTGTGAACCAGACACCTCTGATCACCCTGAGGTACAGGTGATTCTCGAGTCGGTCCTGAGTGTATTCACAACCCATAAAGATAACTGTGGAAACATGAGCAGACCGGAAGAAATTGACTGACCATTGCATGATCCATGAAGCAGTATTCTTACCGAGCTGAGATTATATCATATATTCCAGACATCATCAATCATTGTTATACCAGGGTGTAGTTCACAAAGACACATTCACTATTCACTGCTTGATTTGGCCGCTGAGAAAACCGGATGGCAGCTGGTGACTGACTATTGACCACCACAAACTCAACTCAGTCACCCCAGTGTGAACCTGGTTGTCTGAGAGACACCCACCCTACTCTCCCGGATTCCCAGCAGGAGGGGTGTCTTCAGCACCTTGGATATCTCTAATAGTTATTGGAGTATCCCAGTAAAACTAGGGAAACAAATTAAATTCACATTTAGTTCTGAGGACCAGAGATACACCTGGACATGTCTGTCACAAGGGGATCCATAATAACCCCACTATTTTACACAAACGTATAGCCGGGGCCCTTATGAGTTTTTCAGTCTTCCTGCTCTCTGCAATATGTCGATGATCTCCTCCTCATCACCACAGACCGTGTCCACACATTTAACCCTTTTACAGGAACTACTGCACTTACTTTGGGAGCTGGACTAAAAGACCATCCACGTAAGGCCCAGCTGGTGCAACATCGTGTCACCGTTCCAGGTGTCCAGATTGTATCATCCAGCATCAGCCCAGACCAACATCAGGTCGAGACCATCCAGTGTCTACTCCTGTCCACCTCAAAGACTGCCCGGTGTCCTATCCTCAGACTGGTGGGGTATCAGTGGATCCTCATCCACTGTCAACCCCTGTCCTCCTCAAAGACTGCCCTGTGTCCTATCCTCAGGCAAGTGGGGTATCAGTGGACCTTACCCAGTGTCTACCATTTTCCACCTAAAAGACTGCCCTGTTTCCTATCCTCAGGCAAGTGGGCTATCAGTGGACCCTTACCCTGTGTCTACCCTTTTCCACCTCAAAGACTGCCCTGTGTCCTAACCTCAGACTGGTGGAGTATCAGTGGACCCTCATGCAGTGTCTACACTTTTCCACCTCAAAGACTGCCCTGTGTCCTATCCTCAGGCTGGTGGAGTATCAGTGGACCCTCATGCAGTGTCTACACTTTTCCACCTCAAAGACTGCCCTGTGTCCGATCCTCAGACTGGTGGAGTATCAGTGGACCCTCATGCAGTGTCTACACTTTTCCACCTCAAAGACTGCCCTGTGTCCTATCCTCAGGCTGGTTGGGTATCAGTGGACTCTCATCCTGTGTCCACCCCTGTCCACCTCAAAGACTGCCCTGTGTCCGATCCTCAGGCAAGTGGGGTATCAGTGGACCCTTACCCTGTGTCTACCCTTTTCCACCTCAAAGACTGCCCTGTGTCCTAACCTCAGACTGGTGGAGTATCAGTGGACCC
The DNA here is from genome assembly GCF_036365525.1 of Heterodontus francisci. Classification (NCBI taxonomy): domain Eukaryota; kingdom Metazoa; phylum Chordata; class Chondrichthyes; order Heterodontiformes; family Heterodontidae; genus Heterodontus; species Heterodontus francisci. The sequence continues at coordinate 417,853 of NW_027141896.1, forward strand.
TCATGCAGTGTCTACACTTTTCCACCTCAAAGACTGCCCTGTGTCCGATCCTCAGACTGGTGGAGTATCAGTGGACCCTCATGCAGTGTCTACACTTTTCCACCTCAAAGACTGCCCTGTGTCCTATCCTCAGGCTGGTTGGGTATCAGTGGACTCTCATCCTGTGTCCACCCCTGTCCACCTCAAAGACTGCCCTGTGTCCGATCCTCAGGCAAGTGGGGTATCAGTGGACCTTACCCAGTGTCTACCATTTTCCACCTAAAAGACTGCCCTGTTTCCTATCCTCAGGCAAGTGGGCTATCAGTGGACCCTTACCCAGTGTCTACCCTTTTCCACCTCAAAGACTGCCCTGTGTCCTAACCTCAGGCTGGTTGGGTATCAGTGGACTCTCATCCTGTGTCCACCCCTGTCCACCTCAAAGACTGCCCTGTGTCCGATCCTCAGGCAAGTGGGGTATCAGTGGACCCTTACCCTGTGTCTACCCTTTTCCACCTCAAAGACTGCCCTGTGTCCTAACCTCAGACTGGTGGAGTATCAGTGGACCCTCATGCAGTGTCTACACTTTTCCACCTCAAAGACTGCCCTGTGTCCGATCCTCAGACTGGTGGAGTATCAGTGGACCCTCATGCAGTGTCTACACTTTTCCACCTCAAAGACTGCCCTGTGTCCTATCCTCAGGCTGGTTGGGTATCAGTGGACTCTCATCCTGTGTCCACCCCTGTCCACCTCAAAGACTGCCCTGTGTCCGATCCTCAGGCAAGTGGGGTATCAGTGGACCTTACCCAGTGTCTACCATTTTCCACCTAAAAGACTGCCCTGTTTCCTATCCTCAGGCAAGTGGGCTATCAGTGGACCCTTACCCAGTGTCTACCCTTTTCCACCTCAAAGACTGCCCTGTGTCCTAACCTCAGACTGGTGGAGTATCAGTGGACCCTCATGCAGTGTCTACACCTTTCCACCTCAAAGACTGCCCTGTGTCCTATCCTCAGGCTGGTTGGGTATCAGTGGACTCTCATCCTGTGTCCACCCCTGTCCACCTCAAAGACTGCCCTGTGTCCGATCCTCAGGCAAGTGGGGTATCAGTGGACCTTACCCAGTGTCTATCCTTTTCCACCTTAAAGACTGCCCTGTGTCCGATCCTCAGGCAAGTGGGGTATCAGTGGACCCTTACCCAGTGTCTACCCGTTTCCACCTCAAAGACTGCCCTGTGGCCTAACCTCTGACTGGTGGAGTATCAGTGGACCCTCATCCTGTGTCCACCCCTGTCCACCTCAAAGACTGCCCTGTGTTCTATCCTCAGGCTGGTTGGGTATCAGTGGACTATCATCCAATGTCTACCCTTTTCCACCTCAAAGATTGCCCTGTGTCCTATCCTCAGACTGGTGGGGTATCGGTGGACCCTCATCCAGTGTCCACCCCAATCCACCTCAAAGACTGCCCTGTGTTCTATCCTCAGGCTGGTTGGGTATCAGTGGACTATCATCCAGTGTCTACCCTTTTCCACCTCAAAGATTGCCCTGCGTCCTCTCCTCAAGCTGGTTGGGTATCAGTGGACCCGCATCCAGTGTCTACCCTTTTTCACCTCAAAGATTGCCCTGCGTCCTCTCCTCAAGCTGGTGGGGTATCGGTGGACCCTCATCCAGTGTCCACCCCAATCCACCTCAAAGACTGCCCTGTGTCCTATCCTCAGGCTGGTGGGGTATCAGAGGACCCTCATACAGTTTATCCCCCTGGCCACCTCAAAGACTGCCCTGTTTCCTCTCCTCAGGCTTGTGGGGTATCAGTGGACCCTCATCCAGTGTGTACCCCTTTTCACCTCAAAGACTGCCCTGTGTCCTATCCTCAGGCTGGGAGGCATCAGCAGACTCTCATCCCTCGATTTTCAGAGACTGTGACTCCTCTTTATGAACTACCTAATGGTGATGATGACCAGGTGTAACCCGGTTAGACTGAAGAGAGCACGGAAGCAGTAACAAAATTGAAGAAAGCTGTCGCCTGGGTAACGTGTCTTATCTCACCTAACCCTGACAAGACTGTCCACTTGGAGGTGGGGGACTCATAAAAAAAAGCCTGGCTGCTGTCCAATGTAGAGAAAACCAGGAGAAACTACTCCCCATTGTGAATGATCCAGAATTGTGAGTGGGCCTGAACTGATTTACTTTGTTTGTGAAAGACATTTGTTAACCACGTTCTGGGACATCAAACATTTCACTTACATCACAGGGTTCAACAGGGTGATACTGTCCAGTCCATTATAAACTTTCCCAGTATAGGAAATCAGTAGTAATAGTATTCTTCTGTCAGAGAGTCGTGGAGTCGTAGTTATTTCAGCACAGAATGAGGCCATTCGGCACATCGAGTCCAAATCAGCTCTTCCTAGATAAATCCAGTCAGTCTCATTCCCCAGCTCTGTCTCCATATTCCTGCAAGTTTATTTCCCTCAAGTGTCCATCCATTATCGTTTTGAAATCATTCACCATCTCTGCTTCCACCACCCTCGTAGGCAGTGATTTCCAGGCCATTCCCTCTCGCTCTGTAAAAAAGTTGTTCCTCACATCCCCCTGTATCTCTTGCCCACAACCTTAACTCTAGTCCTTGTACCATTAACTAATGGGAACATCTTTTCCTGTCTACCTTATCCAAACATGACATCATCTTGTATACATGTATCAAATCTCCCCTCAATCTCCTTTACTACAAGGAAAACAATCCCAGCTTTTCCAGACTAACCTTGTAACCAAAATCCTCCATCTCTGGACCCATTCTGGTAAATCTCCTTTACACCCTGTGAAGGACCGTTACATCCTTACTAAAGTGTGGTGAACAGAACTGGATGCAGTAGTACAGTTGTGGACTAACCAGAACTTTATAAAGGTTCAGCATAACTTTCCTTCTTCTGTATTCACTACCTCTATTTATGGAGCCCAAGATCCCATATGCTTGACTAACGACTCTCTCAATATGTCCTGCCACCTTCAGGGATCTATGTACATGAACCCCATGTCCCTCTGTCTCTGCACTTTCTTTAGAACTGCATCATTAATGGTATATTGCCTCTCCCAGTTACTTCATATAAAATGTATCACCTCACACTTGTCTGTATTAAATTCTATCTGCCTCTTGCCTTCCCATTCTGCTCGCAAATCTATATCCTGTTACATTGATCAGTATCAACCTCACTGTCAGCCCTGCCTCCAAGTTTGCTATCATCAGCAAATTTTGAAATATTGCTCTTTCTTCCAAAATCCAAATCACTAATACATATCAATAAAAAATCAGTGGTCCTAGCACTGACCCTTGGGGAACACCACTGTCTACCTTTCTGCAGCCTGAAAAACAATCATTTACCACAACTCTTAGACCTTTAAGATTCAGTCACTCATTAACTTGACTGTATTTACTACTCTGCACAAGCAGTGCTCCCTAAAACCGGACTCTGTGAAACTTACTGTATTTATGGTTCAGGGAGAGAGTCCGAGCTTAGGCTGAAGGCACAGCCACCAATGGTAGAGTAGGGACATAGGAGCAGCCGTCGTCCACTCTGACCATCGAGACTGCCCCACCATTTAATATAATCATGACTGACCTTCCATTTCAATGTCTTTTCCCCGACACTATCCTCATATCACTTCGGTTATTTGTATTTAGAAATCTGTTAATCACCACTTTAGGCATACTCAATGACGAAGCTTCCACAGTCCTCTGGGGTAGGGAATTTCAAAGATTCACAATCCTCTGAGTAAAGACATTTCTCCTCATCTCCGTCCTTAGTGGCTTCTGCCTTATTTTGACATTGTGTCCCCTGGTTCTAGACTCCCCAACTCGGGGAAACATCCTACCTGCATCGACACTGTCTATCGCTTTAAGTATTTTGTAAGTTTCAATGAGATCACCTCTCGTTCTTCGAAACTCAAGAGAATACGGGCCTAACCTGTTTAGCTGCTCTTGATAAGGCAACTCCTTCATCCCAGGAATCAGCCCAGTGAACGTTTTCTGAACTGCCTCCAATGCTAGTACATCCTTCTTTAAATACGGGGACCAACACTGTACACAGTACTCCAGGTCAGGCTTCACCAATACTCTGTACAGTTGGAACAATACTTCCCTATTTTTAAACTCTAACCCCTGAGTAATAAAGGCCAAAATTCCATTCGTCTTCCAAATTACTTGCTGCACCTGCATTCTAACCGTTTGTGTTTCAGGCACAAGAACACCCAGCTCCCTCTGTACTGCAGTGTTTTGTAGTTTTCCTCCATCTAAATAATAATCTGCCTTTTCATTCTTCCGACCAAAGTGGATTACCTTACTTTCCCACATTGAACATCATCTTAACCTCCTTTGTTATCCACGGTTGACTGCCTTGACTTTTGGGTTTTTTGCGCCTTCCAAGAATGTATAGTTGCTGTAGACTACGTAATATTCCTTTAAAGACTATCCATTGCCTATGTAATTTCATACCTTTCAATGTATTTTTCCAATCCACCTCAGTCACGCTTGAGATTGAACTACTTCACTGTTAAGCAATTTGAAATGTTGTAATATTATGGTCACTCAAAAAACAAAGAACAAAGAAAATTACAGCACAGGAACAGGCCCTTCGGCCCTCCAAGCCTACGCCGATCCAAATCCTCTATCTAAACATGTCGCCTATTTTCTAAGGGTCTGTATCTCTTTTCTTCCTGCCCACTCATGTATCTGTCCAGATACATCTTAAAAGACCCTATCGTGCCCGAGTCTACCACCTCCGCTGGTAACGCGTTCCAGGCACCCACCACCCTCTGCGTAAAGAACTTTCCACGCATATCCCCCCTAAACTTTTCCCCTTTCATTTTGAACTCGTGTCCCCTTGTAATTGAATCCCCCACTCTGGGAAAAAGCCTCTTGCTATCCACCCTGTCTATACCTCTCATGATCTTGTACACCTCAATCAGGTCCTCCCTCAACCTCCGTCTTTCTAATGAAAATAATCCTAATCTACTCAACCTCTCTTCATAGCTAGCGCCCTGCATACCAGGCAACATCCTGGTGAACCTCCTCTGCACCCTCTCCAAAGCATCCTCATCCTTCTGGTAATGTGGCGACCAGAACTGCACGCAGTATTCAAAATGTGGCCGAACCAAAGTCTTATACAACTGTAACATGACCTGCCAACCCTTGTACTCAATACCCCGTCCGATGAAGGCAAGCATGCCGTATGCCTTCTTGACCACTCTATTGACCTGCGTTGCCACCTTCAGGGAACAACGGACCTGAACACCCAAATCTCTCTGTACATCAATTTTCCCCAGGACTTTTCCATTTACTGTATAGTTCACTCTTGAATTGGATCTTCCAAAATGCATCACCTCGCATTTGCCCTGATTGAACTCCATCTGCCATTTCTCTGCCCAACTCTCCAGTCTATCTATATTCTACTGTATTCTCTGACAGTACCCTTCACTATCTGCTACTCCACCAATCTTAGTGTCGTCTGCAAACTTGCTAATCAGACCACCTATACTTTCCTCCAAATCATTTATGTATATCACAAACAACAGTGGTCCCAGCACAGATCCCTGTGGAACACCACTGGTCACATGTCTCCATTTTGAGAAACTCCCTTCCACTGCTACTCTCTGTCTCCTGTTGCCCAGCCAGTTCTTTATCCATCTAGCTAGTACACCTTGGACCCCATGCGCCTTCACTTTCTCCATCAGCCGACCATGGGGAACCTTATCAAACGCCTTACTGAAGTCCATGTATATGACATCTACAGCCCTTCCCTCATCAATCAACTTTGTCACTTCCTCAAAGAATTCTATTAAGTTGGTAAGACATGACCTTCCCTGCACAAAACCATGTTGCCTATCACTGATAAGCCCATTTTCTTCCAAATGGGAATAGATCCTATCCCTCAGTATCTTCTCCAGCAGCTTCCCTACCACTGACGTCAGGCTCACCAGTCTATAATTACCTGGATTATCCCTGCTACCCTTCTTAAACAAGGAGACAACATTAGCAATTCTCCAGTCCTCCGGGACCTCACCCGTGTTTAAGGATGCTGCAAAGATATCTGTTAAGACCCCAGGGGCGGCACAGTGGCGCAGTGGTTAGCACCGCAGCCTCACAGCTCCAGGGACCCGGGTTCAATTCTGGGTGCTGCCTGTGTGGAGTTTGCAAGTTCTCCCTGTGACTGCGTGGGTTTCCTCCGGGTGCTCCGGTTTCCTCCCACATGCCAAAGACTTGCAGGTTGATAGGTTAATTGGCCATTATAAATTGCCCCTAGTATGGGTAGGTGGTAGGGAAATATAGGGACAGGTGGGGATGTGGTAGGAATATGGGATTAGTGTAGGATTAGTAGAAATGGGTGGTTGATGGTCGGCACAGACTCGGTGGGCCGAAGGGCCTGTTTCAGTGCTGTATCTCTAAACTAAACTAAAACTAAACTATTTCCTCTCTCGCTTCCCTCAGTAACCTGTGATAGATCCCATCCGGACCTGGGGACTTGTCCACCTTAAAGCCTTTTAGAATACCCAACACTTCCTCCCCCCTTATGCCGACTTGACCGAGAGTAATCAAACATCTGTCCCTAACCTCAACATCCGTCATGTCCCTCTCCTCGGTGAATACCGATGCAAAGTACTCGTTTAGAATCTCACCCATATTCTCTGTCCCCACGCATAACTTTCCTCCTTTGTCCTTGAGTGGGCCAATCCTTTCTCTAGTTACCCTCTTGCTCCTTATATATGAATAAAAGGCTTTGGGATTTTCCTTAACCCTGTTTGCTAAAGATATTTCATGACCCCTTTTAGCCCTCTTAATTCCTCGTTTCAGATTGGTCCTACATTCCCGATATTCTTTCAAAGCTTCGTCTTTCTTCAGCCGCCTAGACCTTATGTATGCTTCTTTTTTCCTCGAGCTAGTTTCACAATCTCACCTGTCATCCATGGTTCCCTAATCTGGCCATTTCTATCCCTCATTTTCACAGGAACATATCCCTAACACTCATCCCTAAAAGCTCTTTTCCAATAAGACTATTAATTATCGCTGTCTCATTACATAATTCTAGCTCTAAAATAGACTTTTCTGTGGTCGCTTCCTCAAAATACTGCTCCAAAAAACCATGCCAAACCCACTCCAGAAACTCGTCCTCCACAGTATTAGTTCTTATTAGGTTTACCCAGTCTGTATAAAGATTGACGTCACCCGTGATTACTTTATTAGCCATGCTATTTGATTCTCTAATCTCCTGATTAATGCCATGTCCCACACTACCACTACTGTTGGATAACCTATAAACAACTCTTACCAATGTTTGCAGCCCCTTGCTGTTTCTAAGCTGCACCCAAACAGATTCTACATTTTGTTCTTCAGACCTGAGATCCTCCCTTACTAATGTACTGATCCCATCCCTTATTATCAGTGCAACAGCAATTCCTATTGCATGTCCTTCGTAAATGTTGAACATGCTTGAATATTCAGTTCCAGCCTTGGTCACCCTGTCGTCACATTTCCCTTATGACAATCAGACCATACCCGATTACCTCTATTTGGGCCTTTAAATCATATGCCCTGTTCCGAATACTGCGTGCATTCAGGTACAGTGCCCTTAACTGTGCCTTCTTCACATTCTTCATTCTGGTTGATGCTCACCTTTGTTTCACCTGCCTTTTAAAGTCACTCTCTACTTTTTTGCCACCTGTTACCAGCTTTACTTCCTTCCAATTTCATAGAAAATTGGATGGGCGCATCAAGGAAGTGAACTTGCAAGGCTATGGGGATTGAGCGGGCTAGTGGGACTGACTGAATTGCTCCAGAGACTGTCGGCATTGTGTCTATGGATCGAATTGACACCTTCTGTGTGGTAAATGATTCTATGACTATCACTGTCTATGAATGTATGTTGGATAGGGCACCCGCTCCACTCTGGAAAGATCCAGATGCATAGAAGTTCAAGGAAACTGTGACCTTAACAGCCACTGACAGCTCCGTCTTCACCTTGGTGTGAGGCTCCAGGTTGTGTTGCAGGCGGAGATACAGCTCTGTGACCACCTCTTTAATGGATCAGAGTCACCTCACACCCTGCTCCTGGGTTAGGTTTAGGTAAGAAATGTGCTGTTGGAAAACGCAGGGTGGGTAGGTCAGAGCCCCCTCCTCCTCCCTCTTTGCAGAGCTTCCCCTCTCTGCAGTCCCTGCTCCATTTGTTGGTCATGTTACAGACCCAGAGACACTGTAACTACAGTCCCCATTCCTCGCCTGAGTTGGGTCACCAAATCCTCTGTCCTCTCTTAATGTCTGCAGCAGCTCACAACACAACCTCCAGAAAACCATCCACAACACATCCACTAACTTTACAATGGCAGAGGTAAGTCAAAAGCCCCTCACCTGTAAGTTGGATGCTTGGTACCTTTAAATAACACTAGAGAGGGATTCCTCGTGCTGCTAAATGTATATTCAGCTGAGAGTGACTAACACAGGCAGTCAGTGGAGATGCACAGACAAAGTTTCAAAGACGTACATCAAAGCTGCTGAAATAGCAGTTTGACATGACATTCCACAACTCCTCATGCTACTAGTGCACACATTGTTGACCCGGGATAGAGCACTGCACAGCATGGGACATGGTGCAGGCCATGCTGCAGGCCACGCCGGAAGTGGTTGGAAGCTCAGCTCACACCCTTTTATGGATCCAGGCTTCCAGTGTGGGCAACAGTGGTGCTGTAAGAGCTGGAAATCACCACCAGGGAGAGATAGAGCGGGAAGGAAATTCACTTTCAATGGGGACATGAAAATAGAATTGATGGCAAAAGATTTTCTGGAATATGGGCATGGACAGGGAATAGGACTACTTAGAGGGGTGAGGTCATGGAGAGATTCAAACATAAGAACGGGATTCTTAAAATTAAGGTGCTGCCAGACCGGGAGCCAAAGTAGATCAGTGAGCACAGGGGTGATGGATGATCGGGATTTGGTGTGAGTTAAGATACAGGCAGCAGAGTTCTGGATTGACTGTGGTTTATAGAGGTTTATAACTGGCAGGGTGACCAGGATAGAATTGGAATAGTCAAGTGTGAATTTAACAAAAGCACAGATGAGTTCCGAAGAAGGGTCACTGTCCCGAAACGTTAACTCTGCTTCTCTTTCCACAGATGCTGCCAGACCTGCTGAGTGAATCCAGCATTTCTTGTTTTTGTCACAGATGAGTGTTTGTTCAGCAAATAGACTGAGGCAGAGGTGGGACCAGGTCACATTACAGAGGTTGTAGTCGTCAGGGCTGGTGATGGAACGAACATGGAGATGAACTCAGCTCAGGTATAAATAGAACACAGCGGTTGTAAACAGTCTGGTTCAGCCTCAGACATTATGCAGGGAGGGGAATGTGTTTCACAAACAGGGGATGGAGTTTGTGACCAATGACACTGGCTTCCATCTTCCCAAAATATACATTACAGAACAGTATTTCAGTGGAACAGATTTTACAGATCTCCTCGCGGTAAATAGAGCCTTATCAGGGGCACAGACAGCAACCAAGATGAGCGATGAAATTACAAGAACGGTAATTAGCAATGGCTTGAGGTAGAGATTCACCAGGAATAACAGCAGCAGCAAGGAGGGCAGAATAAATGGCAAGAACAGTAATGTAGGTAAATATGGCTTATAGAATTAATAGCTTTATCGAGTGACTTACCTGGGACACCAACAATAGCCAGGATGGGATAGTAAATATATTGAATTATCTCAAGTGCAAATAGTATCCGATAGTCTAATCGTAGCCGATTATAATATGTAGAAAGAAAGTAAAGATCCGAGGAGAAACTCCTGTCCATTGTTATAACATTCCAACCTGGTGTTCTCAGATTCTGATCCATTGTTGTAACATTCCAATTTATTGTTCTCAGATTTTGATCTATCTTCTCCCACTCTCTGGAGCCACTGATCCCTGTTAGTGCCGGGGTGGATGCTCCTGCTGACACTATGTGATAACACATTGAAAGGAGTCCCTTATTAATAGAAGAGAAACAACCTCAAGTGACACAACTAGGGTCCATGGAGACTGACATTAATTACAGACACTGAACAAACAGGTTCAGTTAACTCCTTTCAATCCAACACTTTTTTGCCACAATAAACTGCAACATTTACCCAGTCTGAACGGGATGTAGGAGGGTTGCTAAGGGAGGAAAATGTAGAAATAGCAGATGCACTGGCCAGAATCTTCCAATCCTCCTTGGAGATGGGAGTCGTGGCAGTGGACTGGAGGGTTGTAAATGTTGCGCCTGGATTTAAAAAAGTAGCGATGGAGTAAACTTTGTATTTACTGACCAGTCTTTTTAATATCACTGAGTGGGAAATTTCCAGAGTTCACATCCCAGGACAAAAGTATTCGCTGCTTGAGAATAAAAACAATCGACAGCAAATGGACTGCAGCAAGACAAGTCATGTATGTCTGGTAAACGTCAACAACAACTTATATTTATACAGTGCCTTCAATGTAATAAAACATGACAAGGTGCTTCACAGGAGCATTATAAAGCAAAGAATGACATGTGACACAGCTTGAGATATGAGGCCAGATGCCCAACAGCTTGGTCAAAGGGGAAGGTTTTATGTAGTGTCTTAATCAAGGAACGTGTGGCAGTGAGGCAATGACAGAGGTGTCGTGGTAATGTCACTGAACTAGTAATCCAGAGGTCCAGACTGCCATGATGGCGAGCATGTGTTTACATTTCCTTCAGTAATTTCATCACCCCTTGTGGATGTTTCAGATGCCTCAGGATTGTTATCAGCACAAACAATAGCAGATTTCCTTCCTGGTCACATACATATTTTAAACCACAGGACAATTAAACAATCCAAATCCCTTACATTTCTGACGTCTTACAAACTGCTGCTTGGAGAATTTCTAGTTTATTTGTATTTCAAAACAAAACATACTCTGACATCATTAATCTTTAATAAAACTCTAGAATTAAAATATCTATTCTAATAGTGTCTAATGTCAATTGTTGTAAAAACACATCTGGTTAACTAATGTCCTTTAGGGAAGGAAATCTGCCATCCTAACCTGGTCTGGCCTACATGTGACTCCAGACTCACAGCAATGTGTTTGATTCTGAAATGGCCTAGCAAGCTGCTCAGTAGTGCGAAACGGCTACAAAATCTAAGAAAAGCAATGAAACCGGACAGGCCACCCGGCATCGACCTAGGCACCAGAAACAACAAAGACAAACCCAGCCCTGTCGACCCTGTAAAGTCCTCCTTACAAACATCTGGGGGCTTGAGCCAAAGCTGGGAGAACTGTCCCACAGACAAGTCAAGCAGCAGAAAACATAGTCATACTCACCGAATCATAGCTTACAGACAGTGTCCCAGACAGTGCCATCACCATCCCGGGTATGTCATCTCCCAGCAGCAGGATAGACCCTTGTCTGCAGACCCCATGAAGCTTCATGGCATCAGGTCAAACATGGGCAAGGAAACCTCCTCCTGATTATCACCCATGGCCCTTCCCCAGCTTATGAGTCAGTACTCCTCCATGTTGAACACCAATTGGAAGAAGCACTGTGGGTAACAGGGACACAGAATGATCTCTGGGTGGGGGACTTCAATGTCAATCAGGAAGAATGGCTTGGTAGCACCATTAAAGACCGAGCTGGCAGAGTCCTAAAGGACATAGCTGCTAGACTGTGTCTGCGGCAGGTGGTGAGGGAACTAACAGCAGGGAAAAACCTATTTGACCTCGTCCTCACAAACGTAACGGTCACAGATGCATCTGTCCATGACAGTATTGGTAGGAGTGACCATCGCACAGTCGTTGTGGAGACAAAGTCCCGTCTTCACATTGAAGATACACTCCTTCGTGTTGTTTGGCACTATCACTGTGCCAAATGGGATAGATTTCAAACAGATCCTTGAACTCAAAGCTGGGCATCCCTGAGGCGTTGTGGATCATCAGCAACAGCAAAACTGTACTTAAACACTATCTGTAGCCTCATGACCCGACATATTCCCCACTCTACCATTACCATCAAGCCTGCAGATCAGCCCTGGTTCAATGAAGAGTGCAGGAGGGCATGTCAGGATCAGCACAATGCATACCTCAAAATGAGGTGTCAACCTGGTGAAGCTACAACCAAGGACTATCTGCATGCCAAAATACGTAAGCAGCATGCGATAGACAGAGCAAAGTGATCCTAAACCAACGGATCAGATCTAAGATCTGCAGTCCTGTCACATCCAGCCGGGAATGGTGGTGGACAATTAGGCAACCAATTGGAGGAGGTGGCTCCACAAATATCCCTATCCTCAGTGATGGGAGAGCCCAGTACATCAGTGTTAAAAATAAGGCTGAAGCATTTGCAACAATCATCAGCCAGAAGTCCCGAGTTGATGATCCATCTCAGCCTCCTCCTGCGGTCCCCAGCATCACAGATGCCAGTCTTCAGCCAATCCGATTCACTCCACGTGATATCAAGAAATGAGTGAAGGCACTGGATACTGCAAAGGCTATGGGCCCTGACAACATACTGAAGACATGTGCTCCAGAACTTGCCGCGCCGCTAGCCAAGCTGTTCCAATACAGCTACAAAACTGGCATCTCCCCGGCAATCTGAAAAATTGCCCAAGTGTGTCGGAGAGTCATAGAGTTACACAGCACATTAGCAGGCCCATCCGCCCATCGTGTCTGTGCTGGCCATCCAGCACCCAACTATTCGAATCCAATTTTTCTGGCCCGTAGCCTTGTGTACTATGGCGTTTCAAGTGCTCATCTAAATAGGTTTTAAATGTTGTGAGGCTTCCTGCCTCCACCACGTCTTCAGGCAGTGCGTTCCAGATTCCAACCACCCTCTGGATGAAAAGAAAATTCTTCAAAACCCCCCTAAACATCCTGGCTCTCAACTGAAATCTATGTCCCTTGGTTCATTACCCCTCCGCTAAGGGAAAAATGTTTCTTCCTATCGAACCTATCCTCACCGATGTCCATCATAATATTGTACACCTCAATCATGTCCTCTCTCAGTCTTCTGTGTTCCAAGGAAAACAACCGTAGCCTTTTCAGTCTTTTTTCATGGCTGAAATTCTCCAACCCAGGCAACATTCGGGTGAATCTCCTCTGCACCCTCTCCAGTGCAATCACATCCTTCCTATAGTGTGGTGACCAGAACTGTACACAGTACTCCAGCTGTGGCCAAATTAGCTTTTTATATATTATGATGATAACCTCCCTGCTCTTATATTCTATGCATTTGCTAATAAAGTCAAGTATCCCATATGCCTTCCTAACCACCTTATCTACCTGTGCTGCTGCCGTCAGTGACCTATGGACCTTCATCGTGTCGCCAGAGTACTAGCCTGGTCCTCTGGATTACTATGCCAGAGACATTACCACGAAGCCAGCACTTCCCCTGGTGTTAACTGTGCCATCAAGCAGCACTTGCTTAGCAATAACTTGCTCACTGGCGCTCCGTTTGGCTTTTGCCAAGGCCACTCAGCTCTTGTTCTCAATACAGCCTTGGTACAAATACGGACAAAAGAGCTGAACTCAAGATGAGAGGTGACAATGACTGCCCTTGACATCAAGGCAGATTTGACCGAGTATGGTATCAAGGAGCCCGAGCAAAACTGGATTCAATAGGAATCAGTGGGAAAACTCTCCGCTGGTTGGAGTCATACCTGACGCAAAGGAAGATGGCTGTGGTTGTTGGAGGTCAATCAGCTCAGCTCTAGGACATCACTGGAGGAGTTCCTCAGGGTTGTGTCCGAGACCCAACCATCTTCAGCTGCTTCATCAATGATCTTCCTTCAATCAAAAGGTCAGAAGTGGGGATGTTCACTGATGATTGCACAATGTTCAGCACCATTCGTGACCTCTCAGATACTGAAGCAAACCTTGTCGAGATGCAGTAATATTTGGACAATATCCAGCTTGGGCTGATAAGTGGCAAGTAACTTTTGTGCCACTCAAGTGCCAGGCAATGGCCATCTCAAACAAGAAAGAATCTAGTCATCTCCCCCTGATGTTCAATGACATTGTCATCACTGAATCCCCACAATCAACATCCTGGAGGGTTACCATTGATTAGAAACTGAACTAGAAACTGAACTGGGGTAACCATATAAATACCGTGGCTACAAGAGCAGGTCAGAGGCTAGTAATCCTGTGGCAAATAACTCACCTCCTGACTCTGCAAAGCCTGTTCACCATCTACAAGGCACAAGTCAGGAGTGTGATGGAATACTCTCCACTTGCCTGGATGGTGCAGCTCCAACAACAGTCAAGAAGCGCAGGACCATCCTGGAAAAAGCAGCAAACATGATTGGCACACCATCTACAACATTCATATGTCCACCACTGACGCACAGTGGCAGCAGTGTGTACCATCTACAAGATGCACTGCAGCAACTCACCAAAGCTCCTGAGACTACACCATCCAAACCCGCGACCTCTACCACCGAGAAGAACAAGAGCAGGGATGCATGGGAACACCACCACCTGCAAGTTCCTATCCAAGTCACACACCATCCTGACATGGAACTACATCGCCATTCCTTCACTGTTGTTTCGTCAGAATCCTGGCACTCCCTTCCTAACGGAATTGTGGGTGTACCTACCTCACATGGACTGCAGTGGTTCAAGAAGTGGGCTCAGCACCACCTTCTCAAGGGCAATTAGGGATGGTCAATAAATGCTGGCCTAGACAGCGACGCCCACATCCCAAGAATGAGCGAATAAAACAAATGCCCTGTGTTTAGATAAAACCCAACAGCTTCAGACACAATCAGTCAACAGTGGGCAGTAGTGGCCGCTGTCTGCAAACACAAAGCTGGATATCTCCGTCCTTGTTGGGACAAAACTGTAGGATTGTGTTTATTTTATGATAGGACTGTTAGAACTTAGTTGTCATATCCTTCAGTATCACAGTTAAAATAGTATTCTATATGTAACATAACCACAACAAATGATGTTAGCTAAACTTCTGGACAAGTCCTGACCTGTTGAGACCTGTTATTTAAAAGTCGTTAGACTGCAGATTATCCAAGAGGGACTGCTAGCTTTTTAACTGGTATAAAACAATCCCCATGTGGCCAGGAAGCTGTGAAATGAGATAAGTACATATCAATGCCATTAAGTGGCCACTGTGGTTGAATAGCCATGGCAGGATGGCACCGGGTCAGATATGACCTTTTGTAAAGGGATTCATAGAGTCAAGGCAGCTGGAATCTGGAGGCCCCTCCCCCGCTCCCCCCCTCCCCACTGAATGACAATGGCAGGGTAGTTAGTTAATGACTGACCAATCAAATGAACAGAAACAGGCTTTTGCCTAATATGGAACAGAATCAAGCTGGGAAAGGTGTATCAATTAATAACTTGTAAGACCCCAAAAGTGCACATCATCATCAAGAAGGTGACAGAAGACCGACTTCAATGAAGAGACAAGGTTCCACAGTTAACCGGTGGTTAAGGACCAATGTTCCATTGTAAAGCCAACTGCTGACCACTGCCCTTTTCTCAGTATCACCATGTTCTGCTTATTGTGGAGAACTTCATTAAGTCTGTGAAACTTGTGGAAGCAGCCGTGTACCCACGTGTTTTAAAGCTAGTCTGAGCTGCAAGTTCCTTTTAGATCTGATCTCCCAACGCAGACTGTCATTGCAATTGACCTATGTCTGACAATTCAATTAAGCCAAACCCCAGATCTTACAAGTGGTGCTGAAACCCGGGACTTTGATTGCTATGCAAACCGAGAGTGTTAGAGCAAGTTTCACAAACATAGGAACATTCGTTTGACAAGTGAAAATTCATGCAGGGATAAACTCTTTTGAGGGACGGCAGATTATACTGACCCAGTGATGTCTCTTTAAATACACATTATGTCACAAAAAGACAATGGGAAGAAGGGTCGCTGGGAAACATATGAGGAAGAGTTAAGCACTAAGTGTAATATGGACAGTATACAGTCCCTGTTAGGAGACTGTGTATGGAAGCATGAACACGTTCCTTTTAAAATATAGTGAAGTTTATCCACGCACAGGTCTTGGCTGAACATCGGAAAGGTGAGAAGGCTTTAAATCTGCCTCCATGTGCAGCATCACTCCGTGCACAGTGCGATGAGGAAGTGATACAGTCACAGGTGAGAGAAATAGTCGCTCAAAGTGAACAGAAACAGCAGCAGCAGCAGACACAGCTACAGGAGTTACACAATAAGCTAGTGTACATTACTGTCACTATACAACAACAGACACTTAATGCAGTACAGGCTTGTGCAGTTCAGCAGCAGTGAGAGTTAGCAGAGAAACATATTGTTACTGTTACACAGGATAATGTCCAGTGACCCAGAAGTTAGAGGATTCCAGAGGTGCCCTTAGGGAGTTACAGGATTGATCCCACCAGAAGACAGGCCATGCACAGTACAGGTCTACCATTCAGTGACTGTAAACCCAGAGGGGAAAGCAGCACCCAGGCAGCTGTAGCAGCCATCACAAAAAGCAGAGTATCACACAGGTGATACTGAAACGGAGCAGGAGGCCTCGGAGGAGAACAATGATGGAGAGGGATTACCCTTACCAGACTATCCCGTTAAGATTACGCCATTACCGGTCTGTCCCATTAAGTTGATGCCTTTGCCAGTCTGTACCGTTAAGGTGACTCCCCTGTCATTTTGTCCCGTTAAGGTAGCGTCCTTGCCAGTCTGTCTCGTTAAGGTGTTGTCCTTGCCAGTCTGTCCCGTTAAAGTGGTGACAACACAGAATAGAACAGGTTGTTGCTGTCAATCTCACCAAGTCACTAGTGCAGTTGGGATATCAAAGGAAATGAAATGTTTCGGAGCCACAGTGAGGCTGAAACACTGTGTGAGGAAAACAAAAGGAAAAGATGGTGTGTGAGTTAGTTTCTGTTTGTGTATTTGAAGTTTTCAGTGTGATTTCTTTGTCTGTCTCATGCCAGTGTCTATTACGGTCAGTTAACCCTCTCTCGTCTGGTCCTGCATGTTGTCTTAAAGCAGTTGGCTGTTTAACATGTGTGTCCAGTTGGATTTTAAATTGGTGTGAGTGGGGAGGATAAAAGTTACTATAACATGGATGTTGGAGTGTTAAATAGCAATTGCTTTGTGCTGGGAAAGAAAGAGAGAGAGAGAGAGAGAGAGAGAGAGAGGTGCGGGGGGAAGAGAAATAGAAATAGAGAGACCTATCCATGGGCGTGGTTGACTCAGACTGAAGTTTACTACAGGTTTAAACATTTTGTTTGGAGTTAGAATGCTTATTTGTGAGAATTCACCTCTGTTTTCAGTTTTAATTCCAGTTGTTTGAAAGACATCTGAAGAACAAACAGATCAAAACCACTGAAGTAATTTATTTCCTTTGTTTTCTTTCTTTTAACTTAAGTTTGAAATTGTTAAGGTAAGTATTGTGAATGGAGAATACAAAGTAAAGTGTGGGAAGCTTCCAG
This sequence comes from Heterodontus francisci, assembly GCF_036365525.1. NCBI lineage: Eukaryota > Metazoa > Chordata > Chondrichthyes > Heterodontiformes > Heterodontidae > Heterodontus > Heterodontus francisci. The sequence continues at coordinate 435,278 of NW_027141896.1, forward strand.
CGGCACTTCACGCTGAAGATTGATACAAATGCTTCAGCCTTATCTTTTACACTGATGTGCTGGGTTCCCCCATCATTGAGGATGGGGATATTTGTGGAGCCATCTCCTCCAGTTAGTTGTTCAACTGTCCACCATCATTCATGGCTGGATGTGGCAGGACTGCAGACCTTAGATATAATCCGTTGGTTATGGGATCGCTTATCTCTGTCTATCACATGCTGCTTACACAGTTTGGCATGCAGGTAGTCCTGTGTTGTCGCTTCACCAGGTTCACACCTCATTCTGAGGTATGCCTGGTGCTGCTGTGGGCATACCCTCCTGCACTCTCCATTGAACAGTCTGTGAAAGCAGTAGTAATTGTAATTCATTACAGCACTGAAGCAGTCCATTCAACCCGTCAAGTCCATGCCAGCTCTCTGTAGAACAAGCCAGTCACAACCATCCCCTGTTCTGTTCCCATATTCCTGCAATTTTATTTCCCTCACGTGTCCATCCAATATCGTTTTGAAATTGATCACTGTCTCTGCTTCCACCATCCCTGTGGGCAGTGATTACCAGGTCATTACCACACGGTACATAATAAAGTTCATCCTCACATTTCCCCTGCATCTCTTACACAAACCTTATCTCTAGTCCTTGTACCATCAGCTACATGGAACAGAATTTCTTTGTCTACCTTATCTATACCTGCTATAATCTTGTGTACCTCTAATATATCTCCCCTCAATCTCCTTTCCTCCATGCAAAATAACACCAGATTTTCCAGACTAACCTTGTAGGTAAAATCCCCCATCCCTGGAACCTTTCCAGTAAATATCCTCCACACCCACGCAAAGACTTTCACATCCTTCCGAACGCATAGTGACCAGAAATGGACGCAATAGTCTCACCAAAGCATTATAAAGTTTCAGCATAACATCCCTGCTTTTTTTCAGGGTGCTGATCACCAAGCCGAGCTGGTGCAGTGTGAATATGGGTCAACCAGGCCAGGATACTGATCGCCATGCCGAGCTGATACAGTGTGAATATGGGTCAACCAGCCCAGGACAGTGATCACCAAGCCGAGCTGGTGCAGTGTGAATCTGGGTCAACCATCCCAGGATACTGATCACCATGCCGAGCTGGTACAGGGCGAATAGGGGTCGACCAGCCCAGGTCAGTGATCACCAAGCCGAGCTGGTGCAGTGTGAATCTGGGTCAACCAGCCCCGGGAACTTCTGCATGCCGAGCTGGTACAGTTTTAATATGCATCTTTCAGCCCAGGACACTGATCACCATGCCGGACTTATACAGTCCAAATTTGGGCCCTCACAGTCAGCCTGGACGTCCATTTGCCGTCTCCTTAAGGGGAAAGTTGGAAGTATTCCAACAGCCATGCTTTCACCACTCTTCTGTCTGCTCTGATTCATGAGACAAGTAATGGAATGTTTCATCATTATTACTATCAAATAGCATTTAATCTCCAATATTCTGCTCAGCGATGATCAGTTTGGGTTCCCCAAGAGCGACAAATCTCCTAATTTCATTACAGCCTTGGTTAAAACATGGACAAAAGAGCTGAACTCCAGAGGTGAAGTGGGAGTGACTGCCTTTGACATCAAGGCAGCATTTGACCGAGTATGGCATCAAGGAACCCCAGCAAAACTGAAGTCAACGGGAATCAGGGTGAAAGATTTCCGCTGACTGGATTCATACCTCACGCAAAGGAAGATGGTTGTGGTTGTTAGAGGTCTATTATATCAGTCCCGGGACATCAATGCAGGAGTTCCTCAGGGTAGTGTCCTAGGCTCAACCATCTTCAGCTGCTTCATCAATCACTGTCCCTCCATCATAAGGTCAGAAATGGGAGTATTCATCAATGATTAGTACCATTTGTGCCTGCTCAGGTACTGAAGTAGTTCATACCTAAATGCAGCAAGACCTGGACAATATCCAGCCTTGGGCTGATAATTGACATGTAGCATGTGCGCCACACAAGTCAGGAGTTTAATGAAAAATTCTCCACTTACCTGGATGGGTACAGCTCCAACAACACTCAGGAAGTTTTACACCATCTAGAACAAAGCAGCCCGATTGATCAGCACCTCATCCACCACCTTAAACATTCATTAACATTCAACATAAAAGAGAACCCAGAAATCTTCTAAAAGGAAATGCAATCATTTTCTACAGGCATGTAGATATCAATCAGATAGGACGAGGTGGGTGGTGACTATCCGGGACAAAGCATGTATATATGCTTAGAGGCACAGGGCAAGGTTAAAATAGCTAATGATTACTTCATATCGCTGTTGGAACAGGAATCTTACAAAATATCAGTGGAAGCAAAAGAGTAGAGGCAATGGATAGAGTAAATATTCAGAGGGAGGAGGTACTGGAAAGGCTGGCTATGCTTAGAGTAGATAATCCACCTGGTCTGGATGGCTAAAGGAAGTAGGTATGTCGGTAGCAGAAGGGCTTTCCGAAATCTTACATTCTTCTATAGATCGGCGAGGTGACAGAAGATTGGCGAGTGGTAAATGTGACACCCTTATACTGGAATGGGTGTAAGGACCGTCCGAGCACCTACAGGCCATGTTGTTCAATATCAGTGGCCAGGGGTTAGAAACAATAATCAGGGAAATAGTCAACAGGCAGTTCAAGAGTTTGAGGGAGAAAATGATGCATTCACCTCACTCGCCATAGATGGCCTTTGTCACCTAACGGATAAATAAATGGACAGCAGACTATGAGATGCTGAATATGTCACGTGCTCCCATCTGGAAAGATCCGGATATATAGAAGTTCAATGAAACTGTGACCTTAACAGCCACTGACAGCTCCGTCCTCACCCTCGTGTGAGGTTCCAGGTCGTGTTCCAGGAGGTGACACAGCTCTCTAACCACTTTTTTCTTGAATCAGAATCACCTCACACACTGCTCCTGGGTTAGGTGCAGGTAGGAAAATTGCTCTCGGAAAACCTGGGATGGGTAGGTCAGTGCCCAAACTTCCTCCCTCTTTACAGAGCTTCCCCTCTCTGCAGAATCTGTTCCATTTGTTGGTCATGTTACAGACCCAGGGACACTTTAACTACTGTCCCCATACCTCATCCACAGTTGGGTCACCAAATCCTCTGTCCTCCCTGAATATTTGAAGCAGCTCACAATACAACCTCCAGAAAACCATCCACAGCACCTCCACTAATTTTACAAAAGCAGAAGTAAGTCAAAAGCCCCTCAACTGTAAGTTGGATGCCTGTTCTTTTTCAATAAGACTGCGTTTTCTGACAATGCAACCACGAGGTGCTGCAGTACTTGCACATGTACAAATGTAGACTCTTCAACTGGAAAGTCAGAGTCTGAGACGTTCAGGTAGCTGCCAGGATTAAAGATGGCGCTGCTCAATTTGTCACAGAAATACTTCTGGTTAGATCGTTCCTCAAAATAAACTTACATTAAGTTGGAAGGAAGTCCAGTAAAATGCTACTGTGCAGTTACATGATACTAACAGTAATCTTCAAGATCCAGTTAATATCCCAGTAATCCTATTCAGTACAAAAGGAATTTTATGATTACATTTCCATTGGAAATCGAACAGAGTATAAAATGTGCTGCCAGTTTTTTAATGTGATTCGATTAAATGACTGAGCAGGACTGATTTCACCCAAATGCAGCCTCTCGCTCCCGCCCCAAGATCCGCTCTCCTCACATCAGCAATTCGCTTTCTCCCTCTCCCCACAGCCCGCTTTCTCCCCTCAGCCTCTATCTCCAGACCTCACAGCTCTCCCTGACTCCCCTGACAGATTGTTCCCCTCTCCTCAGCACCCACTGTCGGGTCACTCGCTCCCCACTTCACCACCACCCCAGCCAGTAACACCAGACCTCACAGCTCTCCCTCACTCCCCTGACAGATTGTTCCCCTCTCCTCAGCACCCACTGTCGGGTCACTCGCTACCCACTTCACCACCACCCCAGCCAGTAACACCAGACCTCACAGCTCTCCCTCACTCCCCTGACAGATTGTTCCCCTCTCCTCAGCACCCACTGTCCGGTCACTCGCTCCCCACTTCACCACCACCCCAGCCACTAACACCAGACCTCACAGCTCTCCCTCACTCCCCTGACAGATTGTTCCCTCTCCTCAGCACCCACTGTCCGGTCACTCGCTCCCCACTTCACCACCACCCCAGCCACTAACACCAGACCTCACAGCTCTCCCTCACTCCCCTGACAGATTGTTCCCCTCTCCTCAGCACCCACTGTCGGGTCACTCGCTCCCCACTTCACCACCACCCCAGCCACTAACACCAGACCCCCCAGCTCTCCCTCACTCCCCTGACAGATTGTTCCCCTCTCCTCAGCACCCACTGTCGGGTCACTCGCTCCCCACTTCACCACCACCCCAGCCACTAACACCAGACCCCCCAGCTCTCCCTCACTCCCCTGACAGATTGTTCCCCTCTCCGCAGCACCCACAGTCGGGTCAATCGCTCCCCACTTCACCTCCCCCCACCCCGCAACCCAGCCACTAGCTCCAGAACTCACAGCACCCCACGACCCCCCCTGACAGATAGTTGCCATCCTCTCGCCACCCCCTCTATGGTGATTCGCTCCCCACTACACCACCCCGCCCAGCCGCTAGCACCAAGGAGCACAGCTTCGTGACATAGCTAATTAGCAGCAAGTGGCCGAGAGGAGGGAAGCAGCGCGGCTTGGAGCGAGTGACTGGAGGGGATGGGGGGAAGTGTGGAGCAAGTGACTGGAGAACAGGGTGGTAAGAAGCGGGGAACAATCGGCCAGAGGAGTGGAGGGGAGGGGAGCGGCGAGGTCCAAAGCGAGTGACTGGAGGGGGAGTGGGAGGAAGCGAGGAGCGAATAACTGGAGGGAGAATGGGGGTAGTGAAGCACCGTCGGCTAGTGGGTGTAGGGAGAGGAGCGGCGAGGTCCGGAGCGAGTGGTAGAGGTGAGGGGAGAGCTCCAGCCTCACAATCTCCCATTCAGCCGCAACCTCCAGCCGAGTGGGAGGAGGGGTGATACCCGATGAGGCTGTATTGCACGTGCCTGAAGATGGACCAGGCTTGGATAGTTGATGATGTTGGTGCAGCTCATCGTTATCAGAAATCACATTGTTTAAATAACACTAGAGATGAAACCTCGTGCTGCTGAATGTATTTTCAGCTGAGAGTGACTAACACAGGCGGTCAGTGGATATGCACAGACCAAGTTTCAAAGACGTGTGACAATGCTGCTGGAACACCCTGCTCAGCATGGAACCCCACTGGAAAGAGCCACAAGTGGCTGGCAGTGCATCCCACACCATTTTAAGGCTTTAGGATTCATAGCCTCAGCCCCAGTGGCTCTAACGACTCCGTAATTGCATCCACAGAGAGATACAGAAGGAGCAAACATCCACTTTTAAAAGTGAATTGGATGAATTCTCGAAGGGAAACAACATGCACGAATATGGGAAACGGACAGGAAAATTGGACTAACTGGAGAGGTATGGTCAGAGAGGGATCTGAACACAAGAATAAGGATATTGCAATTTTGGTGCTACTAAACCAAGAACCAATATAGGTCAGTGAGCACAGAGTTGGTGGATGATCAACGTTTGGTGTGAGTTAGGATATGGGCAGCAGAGTTTGCGATGGGCTGGAGGTTATAACTAAGTGTCTTGTCATGGGTAGCATTAGGATAGTCGGGTATGGAATGAACGAAGAGATAGATGGTGGTTTAAGGGGCATATAGGCAGAGAGTCATAGAGTCATAGAGCCGTACAACATAGAAACAGGCCCTTCGGCCCACCATGTCCATGCTGACCATAATGCCTTTCTATACTAATCCCACCTGCCTGCATTAATTCCATATCCCTCTATGCCTTGTTCATTCAAGTACCTGTCCAGATGTCTATTAAATGTTGCTACTGTTCCTGCCTCCACCACCTCCTCAGGCAGCTCATTCCAGATACCCACTATTCTTTGTGTGAATAATTTACCCCTTTGATCCCCTTTAATCCTCCTCCTTCTCACCTTAAATATATGCCCTCTAGTTTTAGTCACCCCTACCATGAGAAACAGTCTCTGGCTATCTACCCTATCTATGCATCTCATAATTTTATATACCTCTATCGTGTCCCCTCTCAGCCTCCTTCGTTCCAGGGAAAACAGACTAGGCCTATCTAATCTCTCTTTATAACTCAAGCCATCCAAGCAAGGCAACATCCTTGTGATCTTTTCTGCACCCTCTCTCGCGAAATCACATATTTCCTGTACAGCGGCGACCAGTACTGCACACAGTACTCCAAATGTGGCCTAACCAACGTTCTGTACAACTGTAACATGGGGTCCCAACTCTTGTACTCAGTACCTCGGCCAATGAAGGCAAGCATGCCATATGCCTTCTTAACCACTCTGTCTACCTGTGTTGCTAATTTCAGGGAACTATGTACTTTAACCCCAAAGTCTCTCTGCTCCACAACACAGCCCAGGGCCCTGCCATTCACTGTATATGTCCTGCCCTGGTTTAACTTCCCAAAATGCATCACTTCACACTTGTCTGTGTTAAATTCCATTTGCCAATTCTTTGCCCACTTTCCCAGTTGATCTATAGACCCTGTTGTAAACTTAGACAACCTTCTTCACTGTCCACTATACCACCAATTTTGGTGTCATCTGCAAACTTACTACTCATGCCCCCTACATTCACATCCAAGTCATTTATATATATGACAAACAACAGAAGACCCAGCACCGATCCTTGTGGCACACCACTGGACACCAGCCTCCAACCTGAAAAACAACCCTGCACTCCCACTCTCTGCCGCTTATCACCAAGCCATTTTTGTATCCTCAGATAGCGTAAGGCAGAGGAAAAGGATACAGTAGACAGGATTGGTGATGGACAGGATACAGTATTGGAACTCCGTTCTGGGTCAAGGAGATCAGCAAGGAAGTGAACTGTCTGTTTCAGCCTCATATATGTGCCAATTCTTTGGATAGAGAATAGAGTGTATGTTGGGGACTGAAAACAATGGCTTCAATCTCCGCCAATACTTTAATAACAAGGTGAGTAATGCATTGTATGTAATAGCTGGATAGTGAGACTTAACAGGGACGCCAACAGCAACAGAGATGTGACAGTAAATAAAAAGAGCAGTAATACCATTCGCAATGGTTTATAGAGATAACAGCCGGAGAAAGAGATAGACCAAGAACAACAACAGTAGCAAGGAGGGCAGAGTGAATGATAAGATCAGTTATGCAGTTAAACATGGTTTATAGAATGAATAATAACAAGAAATTCTGGAGCCACTCAGTAGGTCTGGATTGCATCTGTGGAAAGAGAAGCAGAGTTAACGTTTCAGGTCAGTGGCCCTTCTTCTTGAGTTCTGAAGAAGGGTCAGTGACCTGAAACCTTAACTCTGCCTCTCTTTCCACAGATGCTGCCAGACCTGCTGAATGGTTCCTGCATTTCTTGTTTTTATTTCCGATTTCCAGCATCTGCAGTATTTTGCTTTTATAAGAGAATGAATACTTGGATACAGAGACTTACCAGGGAGACCAACGATAGCGAGGATGGGATAGTAAATGCATTGAATCATCTGAAGGGCACAATAGATCCGCCAATCTCACGTTATCCAATCATGATCTGCAGTCAGCTCGTCAAACCAAAAGGATAAACTCCTGTCCATTGTTAAAACTTTCCAATCTATTGCTCTCAGATTCTGATCTATCTTCTCTCTTTCCCTCTCTCTGGAGCTGCTGATCCCTGTTAGTGTCTGGGCTGATGCTCCCACTGACACCATGGGATAACACATTGAAATTAATCACTTATTAATAGAAGATGGAAACGCTCCAGTTATACTATTAGGGTCCATGGAGATTGACATTCATTGCAGTCTCTGAACAAACAGGTTCAGTTAACAGCTTTCAATCTAACACTGTTTGTACCACAATAAAGTGGAACATTTACCCAGTCTGGATGGGATGCATGAGGGTTGCTGAGGGAAGGAATGGTGGAAATAGCAGAGACCATGTCCAGAATCTCCAATCCTCCTTTGATATGGGAAAGATGATAGAGACTTGAGGGTTGTAAATGTTCCACCCTTTTTAAAAAAGGAGAGATGGAGAAAACCCTATATTTACAGACCAATCAATCTAACATTACAGGTGGTGAAATGTGCACAGTTCACAACCCAGGACAAAAGTACTGTTTGACAAAAACAAGGTCAATAAATGGCAAGCAGCATCGATATTGTCAGACAAGCCATGTCTGACAAACATCAACAACAACCTATATTTATGCAGTGCCTTTAATATAATAAAACATTGGATTGCAAGGTGCTTCACAGGAGCATTATGAAGCAAAGCATGACGCGAAAAGGAACAGGATATATGAAGTAAGCTGACCAACAGCTTGGTTAAAGAGGAAGATTTTAAGTCGTGTCTTAAGGGAGGAAAGTGATGCAGGGAGGCAGAAACAGTGACACTGTCACTGAACTAGTAATACAGAGACCCAGGCTAATGCTCTGGCTTCAAATCCCAGCAAGGCAGCTGGTGGAAATTAAAATTCAATTAATTAATAATTTTAATCAATTAATAAAAATCTGGAAATGAAAGCTATTCTCAGTAATTGTGCTTGAATTTCTCATCAATTGTTGGAAAAAAAAACAACCTGAATCATTTTGTCCTTTAGGGAAGGAGATCTGCCAGCCGTACCTGATCCGGCCTACATATGACTCCAGATCCACAGCAATGTTGTTGACTCTTAAACTGCCCCGTGAAATGTCCTAGCAAGTCATTCATTTGTCAAGGACAATTAGGGATGGGAACAAATGCTGCTTTCCTCCCCCCACCCCCCCAGCGATGCCCACATTGAATGGAAGAATAAAAAAAGATGTGTAGGGAGGGCAGTCCAGAGCTTTGGGTCTAGGCAGCTGAAGACCTGACTGCCAGTGGTGCAATAATGAAATCAAGGATACACAATAGGCCAGAATTAAAGGAGTTCTGAGAGCTTGAAGCGTTGTGCGGCTGGTGGAGATTATTGAGACAAGGAGGGGTGAGGACATGAAAGGAGTTGGAAACACGGTTGAGAATTTTGAAATCAAGACATTGCTTGACTGGGAGCTGATGTCGGTCAGTGATTGGGGAATGGGGTTTGATGCAAGTCAACACAAGGGCAGCAGAGTTTGGATGACCTCACGTTTACAAAGAGTAGAATGTTTGAGACAAGCCAGGAATGAGTTGACATCTGGAATAGAAAGGTAGTCTCAGTCATGGTGCTATGAAACTATCATCGATTTTTGTGAAACACCACCTTGTTCACTACTGTCCCTACCTGGTCTGGTCTGCATGTGAGTCCAGACCCACAGCAATATGGTTGACTTTTAACTGCCCCTTAAAATCGCGGAGCAAGTCACTAAGCTGTCAAAGGCAATTAAGCATGGACAACAAATGCTGACCTTCCCATGGACACCCATATTCAATCAAAGAATTTTAAAAAAGACAGTCAAGTATAAATGTAGCGAAGGCATGAGTGAGGTTTCATCAGCAGATGAGCTGAGACAGGGATGAAATCAGGCGCTGTCACTGAGGTAGAAATAGGTGGTTGGAGTGATGGTACAGAAATGTGGCTGGAAGCTCATTTCGTGCTTAAACGTGACACTAAGGTGTCAAACAGACTGTCTGAATCTCAGACTGTTACCAGGGAGAGAGATGGAATCAATAGCAAGGGAACAGAGTTGGAGTGGGGAGTGAAAACAATAACTACAGTCTTCCCAATATTTAATTGGAGGAAGTTTCTGCTCATCCAGTACTGAAGTCGGACAAGCAGTCTGATAATTTAACAGCAGTGGAGGATTGGAGAGAGGGAGGTGGTGGTGAGGTAAACTTGATGGAGTTCTTTGATAAAACAATGGAGAGGGTTGATGAGGGTGTTGTGATTGAAGTTATATATATGGACATTCAAAAGGTGTTTGTTCAAGTGTCATTCAGCAGACAGGTCAGGCAAATGAATGCTATGGAACTAAAGGGACAATGACAGTGTGAATATAACATTGGCTAAGGAACAGTAAACAGAGAGAAGTGGTGAAATGTTGTGTTCAGACTCGATGGGAGTATACAGTGGTGTTCCCCAGGGTTCCGTATTAGGACCACTGCTCTTTGTGCTCTTGGAAAACCCGGGGTGGGGAGGGCAGAGACCTCTCCTCCTCCCTCCTGACAGAGCTTCCCCTCTCTGCCGCCTCTGCTCCAATTGTTGGTGAGGTTATAGACCCAGAGACACTGTTACTACAGTCCCTATACCTCGTCCAGAGTTGGGTCACCAAATCCTCTGTCCTCCATGAATGTCTGCTGCAGCTCACAACACAACCTCCAGAAAACCAGCCACAGCTCTTCCAGTAACCTTACAATATCAGAAGCAAGTCAAAAGCCCCTCACCAGTAAGTTGGATGCCTGGTCATTTTAAATAACACTAGAGGGGGTTCGTCATGCTGTGAATGTATGTTCAGCTGAGAGTGACTAACACAGGCGGTCAGTGACTATGCACAGACCAAGTTTCAAAGACGTCCATCAAAGCTGCCAGAATGGTTGATTGACACCATATTCGAACCCCACTTCACGCTACAGACACACACACATTACACCCACACTAGCACCCCTGCCAGCCTGGGTGTCCTGTACAATATGCTGGATGTGACCAGCAGTGCAGCCCACACCATTTTATGGATCCAAACTTCCACACCACCAGTGGAGCTTGAGAGATGAAATGTGTGGTCAGGGAGAGAGACAGAGGGAAAGAAACTCACTTTAAAAAGGGAATTTGAAAAAGACTTTAAGATGAACAAGTTTCAGGAATATTGGAAATGAACAGGGGATTGGGATAATCAGAGGGATGAGGCCATGAAGGGATTTGATCACATGAGTGAGACTATTAAAATTGAGGTGTTACTGGAACAAGAGCCAATGTAGGTCAGTGAGCACAGGGATGTTGGGTGAACAGAATTTGGTGTAAATTAGAAGATGGCAGCAGAGTTTTGGATGACCACAAGGTTACAGAGAGTAGGATGTGGTAGACCAGTCCGGACTGTGTTAGAATAGTCAAGTCTCGAGATAACAAAGGCATGGGTGAGGGTTTCAGCAGCAGGTGAGCTGAGCTCTCTCTCTCAATCTCTCGCGGTTTCTCTCTCTCTCTGTCTCCCTCACTTGCTTTGTCCCAACCTCAGAAGCTTATTTATTTCAATCAGGTCGGCTTTTAATCTTCTAAACGCCAGCTGATATAAGCCTAGCCTGTCCAGACTTTCCTCATAAGACAGACCGCCTATTTCAAGTATCAGTCCACGTAAACCTTCTCTGAGCTGCCTCCAACGCATTTGCATCCTTCTGCTCTCACCAATGCCCTGTATAGCTGAAGCGTAACATCCCTACTTTTGCATTCAATTCCTCCTGCAATAAATGATACCATTCTATTAGTTTTCCTAATTACTTGCTGAACTTGCATTCTAACCTTATGCAATTCATGCACTAGGACACCCAGTTCCCCCTTGAACTTCGAGCTCTGCAATCTCTCACCATTCCGATAATATGCATTGTCAAACTTCTTCCTGCTAGAACAGACAGCTTCACTTTTCCCCACATTACACTCAGTTTGCCAGATCTTTGCCTACTCACTTAACCTATCTATATCCACTTGTAGCCCACTTATGTCCTCTTCACAACTTACTTTCCGACATATCTTTGTGTCGTCAGCAAATTTAGCAACCATACCTTCGGCCACTTCATCCAAGTCATTTGTATGCATTGTAAAAAGTTGAGGCCCCAGCATTAATTCCGGTGGGACATCAACAGCAGCAGCAGAATTGTACTCAACCACAGTCTCTAACCTCATGGCCCGGCATATCCCCCACACTCCCTTTACCATCAAGCCAGGAGACCAACCTTGGTTCAATGAAGAGTGCAGGAGGGCCTGCCAGGAGCAGCACCAGGCATACCTCAAAATGAGATGTCAACCTGGTGAAGCTACAACACAGGACTACTTGCATGTCAAACTACATAAGCAGCATGCGATAGACAGAGCAAAGCGATCCCATAGCCAATGGATCAGATCTAAGCTCTGCAGTCCTGGCACATCCAGCCGTGAATGATGGTGGACAATTAAACAACTAACTGGAGGAGGTGGCTCCACAAATATCCCCATCCTCAATGATGGTGGAGCCCAACACATCAGGGCGAAAGATAAGGCTGAAGCATTTGCAATAATCTTCAGCCAGAAGTGCCGAGTAGATGATCCATCTCGGCCTCCTCCAGAAGTCCCCAGCATCACAGATGCCAGACTTCAGCCAATTTGATTCACTCCACGTGATATAAAGAAACGACTGAAGGCACTGGATACTGCAAAGGCTATGGGCCCTGAAAGTATTCCGGCAATAGTACTGAAGACCTGTGCTCCAGAACTTGCCGCACCCTAGCCAAGCTGTTCCAGTACAGCTACAACACTGGCCTTTACCCTGCAATGTGGAAAATTGCCCAGGTATGTCCTGTACACAAAAAGCAGGACAAGTCCAACCCGGCCAATTACTGCCCCATCAGCCTGTTCTCGATCATCAGTAAAGTGATGGAAGTTGTCGTCAACAGTGCCATCATGCGGCACTTCTCAGCAATACCTACTTAGTGACGCTCAGTTTGGGTTCCGCCAGGGCCACTCAGCTCCTGACCTCATTACAGCCTTGGTTCAAACATGGACAAAAGAGCTGAACTCAAGGGGTGAGGTGAGAGTGACTGCCCTTGATATCAAGGCAGCATTTGACCGAGTATGGCATCAAGGAGCCCCAGCAAAACAGAGGTCAATGGGAATCAAGGGGAAAACCCTCCGCTGGCTGGAGTCATACCTAGCGCAAAGGAAGATGGTTGTGGTTGTTGGAGGTCAATCATCTGAGCTCCCGGACATCACTGCAGGGGTTCCTCAGGGTAGTGTCCTAGGCCCAACCATCTTCAGCTGCTTCATCTATGACCTTCCTTCAACCATACAGTCAGAAGTGGGGTTGTTCGCTGATGGTTGCAAAATGTTCAGCACCATTCGTGACTTCTCAGATACTGAAGCAGTCCGTGTAGAAATGCAGCAAGACCTGGACAATATCCAGGCTTGGGCTGATAAGTGGCAAGTAACATTCGCGCCACACAAGTGCCAAACAATGACCATCTCCAACAAGAGAGAATCTAATCATCTCCCCTTGACATTCAACGGCATTACCATCTCTGAATCCCCCCACTATCAGCATCTTAGGGGCTACCATTGACCAGAAACTGAACTGGAGTAGCCATCTAAATACCGTGGCTACAAGAGCAGGTCAGAGGCTAGGAATCCTGACGCGAGTAACTCACCTCCTGACTCCCCGAATCCTGTCCACCATCTACAAGGCACAAGTCAGGAGTGTGATGGAAAACTCTCCACTTGCCTGGATGGGTGCAGCTCCAACAACACTCAAGAAGCTCGACACCATCCAGGACAAAGCAGCCCGCTTAATTGGCACCCGATCTACAAACATTCACTCCCTCCACCACCGACGCACAGTGACAGCAGTGTGTACCATCTACAAGATGCACTGCAGCAATGCACCAAGGCTCCTGAGACAGCACCTTCCAAGCCCGCGACCTCTACCAACTATGAGGACAAGGGCAGCAAATACATGGGAACAGCACCACCTGCAAGTTCCCCTCCAAGTCACACAACATCCTGACTTGGAACTATATCGCCGTTCCTTCACTGTCGCTGGGTCAAAATCCTGGAACTCCCTTCTTAACAGCACTGTGGGTGTACCTACCCTAGATGGACTGCAGTGGTTCAAGAATGCAGCTCACCACCATCTTCTCAAGGCCAATTAGGAATGGGCAATAAATGCTGGCCTGGACAGCGGCGCCCACATCCCGTGAATGAATAAAAAATAGTCATCAAATATTGCCAAGCCGAAAATGACCCATTTTGCTTACTCTCTGTTTCCTGTTAGCTAGACCAATCTTCTATCCATGCCAATATGTTACCCCTACACCATTAGCTTTTAGTTTCTGCAATGGCCATTGATGTGACACCTTATCAAGTGCCTTCTGGAAATCTAAGTGCGTTACATCCAACGGTTCCCATTTATCCACAGCACATGTTACTTTCTCAAAGAACGTCAGAAAATCAGTGAAACATTAATTCCCTTTCACAAAACCATGTTGACTTTGCCTGATCACCTTGTATTTTTCTCTGTGTCCTGCTATAACGTCTTCAATAATAGCTTTTAACATCTGTTCCATAGCCATAAAGCCTATCTCACCTGTCACAGTTCGTATGTCGACTATGTCTATTCTGATTTGGTGCAGTATTTGAACTGACACTCCTCAATAAAAGGTGATACTTCGACCTCCTTTTTGTTAATCTATGACCCTAGATCAGACCTTACAGTGGTGTAGGAGAGGGAACAGATTTCATGTCAAAGTCTTGCCTCCATTTTCTATGACCCTGCATAATGGACAGGGACTACTGGGCAGTAATGTGCTCAAAGGTTATCAGCAGTAATTGATTATCTCTATATTTGTATATTGTCGAACCATAAAACATACCCCTGCTCTGGTGTCCAGTGCACCCTCAACATTCATGATTAAAATATCAGAGGAGTGTGAACCAGACACCTCTGATGACCCTGAGCTGCAGGCGATTATCGAGTCGGTGCTGAGTGTATTCACAACCCATAAAGATAACTGTGGAAACATGAGCAGACCGGAAGAAATTAACTGACCATTGCATGCTCCATGAAGCAGTATTCATACCGAGCTGAGATTATATCATATATTCCAGACATCATCAGGTCATATTTACAGCAGGGTGTAATTCACAAAGACACATTCATTACTAACTGCCCAATTTGATCGGTTAGAAAACCGGATGGCAGCTGGTGACTATTGACCATCACAAACACAACTCAGTCATCCCTGTGTGAACCCGGTTATGTGAGAGACACCCACCCTACTCTCCCGGATTCCCAGCGGCAGGGCTGTCTTCACCACCCTGGATATCTCAAATGGTTATTGGAGTATCCAAGTAAAACTAGAGAAACAAATTAAATTCACATTCACTTCTGAGGACCAGAGATACCCCTGGACATGTCTGTCACAAGGGGTTCCACAATAACCCCACTATTCTCCACAAACCAATGGCCGGGGCCCTTATGAGCTTTTCACAGCCTTTCTGCTCGCTGCAATATATCGATGATCTCCTCTTCATCACCACAGACCGTGTCCACACATTTAACCCTTTTACAGGAACTACTGCAGTTACTTTGGGAGCTGGAATAAAAGACCATCCACGTAAGGCCCAGCTGGTGCAAAATCGTGTCACCTCTCCAGGTGTCCATATTGGATCATCCAGCATCAGCCCAGACCAACATCAGGTCGAGACCATCCAGTGTCTATACCTGTCCACCACAAAGACTGCCCGGTGTCCTGCCTCAGGCTGGTGGGGTATCAGTGGACCCTCATCCAGTGTCTACCCCTGTCCAGCTCAAAGACTGCCCGGTGTCCTTTCCTCAGGCTTGTGGGGTATCAGTGGACCCTCATCCAGTGTCTACCCCTGTCCAGCTCAAAGACTGCCCGGTGTCCTTTCCTCAGGCTTGTGGGGTATCAGTGGACCCTCATCCAGTGTGTATCCATGTCCAGCTCAAAGACTGCCCTGTGTCCTTTCCTCAGGATGGTGGGTATCAGTGGACCCTCATCCCCCGATTTCCAGAGACCGTGACTCCTCTTTATGAACTAACTAATGGTGATGATGACCAGGTTTAAGCCGATTGGACTGAAGAGAGCACAGAAGCAGTAATACAACTGAAGAAAGCTGTCGCCCAGGCAACGTGTCTTATCTCACCTAGCCCTGACAAGACTTTCCACATGGAGTTTGGGGACACAGTTAAAAGCCTGGCTGCTGTCCTATGTAGAGAAAACCAGGAGAAACTACTCCCCATTGTGAATGACTCCAGAATTGTGAGTGGGTCTGAACTGATTTACTCTGTTTGTGAAGGACATTTGTTAACCACATTCTGGGACATCAAACATTTCACTTACATTATGGGGTTCAACAGGGTGATACTGCCCAGTCCATTATAAACTTTCCCAGTATAGGAAAGCAGTAGTAATAGTATTCACCTGTCAGAGAGACATGGAGTCGTAGTCTTTTCAGCACAGAATGAGGCCATTCGGCTCTTTGTAGATAAATCCAGTCAGTCTCATTCCCCAGCTCTGTCTCCATATTCCTGCAAGTTTATTTCCCTCAAGTGTCCATCCAATAACCTTTTGAAATCATTCACCATCTCTGCTTCCACCACCCTCGTAGGCAGTGATTTCCAGGCCATTCCCACTCGCTGTGTAAAAATGTTGTTCCTCACATCCCCCTGTATCTCTTGCCACAACCTTAACTCTCGTCCTTGTACCATTAACTAATGGGAACATCTTTTCCTGTCTACCTTATCCAAACATGACATCATCTTGTATACATGTATCAAATCTCCCCTCAATCTCCTTTACTACAAGGGAAACAATCCCAGCTTTTCCAGACTAACCTTGCAGCTAAAATCCTCCATCCCTGGAACCATTCTGGTAAATCTCCTCTACACCCTGTCAAGGACCCTCAGATCATTCCTAAAGTGTGTTGAACAGAACTAAATGCAGTACTCCAGTTGGGGCTTAACCAGAGCTTTATAAAGGTTCAGCATAACTTTCCTTCTTCTGTGTTCACTACCTCTATGTATGAAGCCCAAGATCCCATATGCTTTACTAACGACTCTCTCAATATGTCCTGCCACCTTCAAGCATCTATGTACATGAACCGCATGTCCTTTCGTCCTTGCATACACTTTAGAACTGTGCCATTAAGTGTATATTGCCTCTCCCTGTTACTGATGATAAATTGCATTACCTCACACTTGTCTGTATTAAATTCCATTTGCCTCCTATCTGCCCATTCTGCTCGCCTATCTATTTCCCGTTGCAGTTGATTGGTATCAACCTCACTTTTTGCCCCGTCTCCAAGTTTGGTATCATCAGCAAATTTTGAAATGTTGCTCTATATTTCAATATTCAAATCATATATTCATATCAAAAAACAAAAACAGTGGTCCTAGCACTGACCCTTGGGGAACACCACGGTCTAGCTTCCTCCAATCTTCAAAACAATCATTTACTACGACTCACTATTTTCTGTCCTTAAGCCAGTTTTAATTTAATTTTGACAATGACCCTCTTACTCCATGAGCAATTTAACAAGCCTTTTATGTGGAACCATATCAAATGCTTTGTTAAAATCCATATAAATAGCATCCATGGCAGACCCTTCATCAACCTTCTTTGTTACGTCATCAAAAATTTAATTAGGGTAGTCAAATACGATCTGCCTTTACTGGAGTGTGTACGAAATGTGTTTCTGGAGCAGTACGTTGAAGGAACAATTCTAGATCGGGCGATTATAGATTTACTATTATGCAATGCGAAAAGGCTAATGAAAAGCTTTGCTGTCAAGGAGCCTTTGAGAATTAATGACCATAATCCGGCAGAATCTCACATTAAGTTTGAATGTGATAATTTTGAAACTCGGGTCTTAAATCTGAACAAGGGAAACTATGAAAGTATGAGGGACAAGTTGGCTGTTGTGGATTGGGAAAATACACTAAACAGATTTGACAGTAGACAGGCAATGGCTTGTAGTTAAAAATACTACATGGTCGACAACAGATAGATATTCCTCTGAGGCACAAGCAACCAATGGGAAAGTTGAATCAACTGTGGCTAACAAAAGAATTTAAAGATTGCATTAGATCAAATGAAGTGGTTTATTAGGATGCCAGATAAATCCCCTGGACCAGATGAGCTACATCCCAGAGTGTTGAAGGAGGTGGCTATCGAGATGGTGGATGCTAAGGTGGGTATCTTTCAAAATTCTACAGATTATGGAAGGATTCCTGAGACTGGAAAGTAGCAAATGCAACCCTACTATTTAAGAAGCGTGGGAGAGGGAAATATGAGATCTAAAGACCTGTTAGTTTGACATCACAGTGTCTCAGATTCACAGAATTGTACAGCACAGAAATAGGCCTTTTGGACCATTGTGTCCGTGTGGCCATCAGGCACCTAACTAATCTAATCCCATTTCCAGCACTTGTCCAGTAGCCTTGTCTCCTATGGCGTTTCAAGTGCCAATATAAACACTTCTTAAATGTTGTGAGTGTTCCTGTCTCTATCACCTCTTCAGGCAGTGCGTTCCAGATTCCAACTGCCTTCTGAGTGAAAAAGCTGTTCCTCAAATCCCCTCTAAACCTCCTACGCCTTACCTTAAATTTATGTCCCCTGGTTATTGACCCTTCTGCTAAGGGATGAAAAGGTTCTTCCTATCCAACCTATCAATGCCCCTCATAATTTTGTATACCTCAAGCATCTACCTCCCAAACCCCCCCCCCCCACCCCCCGCCCCCACAGCCTTCTCTGCTCTAAGGAAAACAACCCGAGCCTATCCAGGCTCTCTTCGTAGCTGACATTCTCCAGCCCAAGCAACATCCTGGTGAATATTCTCTCCACCCTCTCCAGCGCAATCACATCCTTCCTGTAGTGTGGTGACCAGAACTGGACACAGTACTCCAGCGGTGGTCTAAGTAGGGTTTTATACAGCTTCATCATAACCGACCTGCTCTTACATTCTATTCCTCAGCCACTGAAGGCAAGTATCCCATATGCCTTCCTAACCACCTTATCTACCTGTGCTGCTGCCTTCAGTGATCTATGGACAAGTACACCAAGGTCCCTCTGACTCTCTGTACTTCCTAGGTTCCTACCATCCATTGTATATTCCCTTGACATGTTAGTCCTCCCACAATGCATCACCTCACTGCTCTGTCCGTCAGTCGTAGGGGAAAAAATTGAATCTACTGTGAAGGGTGTGATAACTGGACACTTAGAAAATAATGGTAAAATTGACAGAGTCAACATGGATTTATGAAAGGGACATCATATGTGACAAACCTTTTGAAGTTTTCGAGGATTTACTTTGAGCATAGATAATGGAGCCAGTTTAAAGCGACTCGATCGAAGACTTTCCCCACTATGCTGAGCAGCGAGATTCTACAGTAGTTGTTGCAGTCACCACGGTCACCTTTGTTATATAGAGGGTGATGATATTGGCATCACACATGTCCTGAGGTACTGCTTCCTCATCCCAGCACAGGCAAAGCAGTTCATAAAGTGCTGAGAGTATAGCAGGCTTGGCACTCTTGATTATTTCAGGGGCAATGCCGTCCTTCCCAGGGGCTTTTCCGCTGGCTAGAGAATTAATGGCATCACTGAGTTCGATTTTGTTGGCTGTACGTCCAGCTCATCCATGACTGGCAGAGGGTGGGCTGCACTGAGGGCGATCTCAGTGACAACATTCTCCCTGGCCATGTGAGCCGCATCAAAGATGGCAAGTTCCCCAATGACAAATTGCACAGTGAGCTCGCCACTGGTATCGGACACACTGGCCGTCCATGTCTCCGCTTTAAAGACTTGAAGTCCTGTGACATTGATCACAACTCATGGGAGTCAGTTGCCAGTGATCGCAAGAGCTGGTGGGCAGCCATAAAGGCGGGGCTAAAGTGTGGCGAGTCGAAGAGACTTGGCAGTGGGCAGGAAAAAAGACAGAAGCGTAACAGCCCCGACAACCAATTTTATCTGCAGCGACTGTGGAAGAGCCTGTCACTCTAATATTGGCCTTTATAGCCACTCCAGGCGCTGCTTCACAAACCACTGACCACCTCCAGGCGCTAACCCATTGTCTCTCGAGACAAAGAGGCCAAAAAAGAAGATAATGGAGAAGCAGTGGATGTAGGTTATTTGGATTTACAGAAGGTTTTTGATAAGGTCACACACAGGAGGTTAGTAAATAAAATTAGAGAACATGGGATTGGGGGGTAATATACTGGTATGGATTGACAATTGGTTAACAGACAGAAGAGAGAGAGTTGGAATAAAGCCGTCATTCTCAGGATAGCAGGCTCTTACTAGTGGGGTACCACAAGGATCTGCACTCGGACCACAGCTGTTCACAATCTATATTTGACGTGGGGCCTAAATGTAATATTTACAAATTTGCCGATGACACAAAACTAGCTGGGACTGTAAGTTGTCAGGAGGATGCAAGGAAGCTTCAAGCAGATTTGGACAGGCTAAGTGAATGGGCAAGAACATGGTCGATGGAATATAATGTGAATAAGTGTCAAATGATCCACTCTGGTTAAAAAAAAAAACAGAAAGACAGAATATTTCTCAAATCGTAATTGGTTGGGAAGTTCATGAGTAACTAAAAGCTAGTATGCAGGTGCAACAATTAATGAAGAAGGAAAATGGTATGTTGGCCACCATCACAAGGGGATTTGAGTACAGACATAAAGATGTATTGATTCAATTGTATACAGACTTGGTGAGACTGCACTTGGAGTTTTGTTTACAGTTCGGTGTCCCTATCAAAAGAAGGGTATGCTTACAGTAGAGGGAGTACAATGCAGGTTCAGCAGACTAATCCCTGGGATAGCGGTATTGTCGTATGAGGAGAGGTTGAGAAAACGTGGCCTGAACTCTCTTGAGTTTCAAGGAATGAGAGTTGATCACATACAAAGTTCTTATAGGGCGTTTCCCCTGGCTGGTGAGTCTAGAACCAGTGGATATAATCTCAGAATAAGCAATAGGCAATTTAAGACTGAGAGTGAGAAGAATTTCTTCACTCAGAGGGTGTTAAATCTTTGGAATTCACTACCACAGAGGGTGTGGGAGATCAACACTGAGCATGTTCAAGACTGAAATCAATGGATTTCGGGAGACAAATGACATCAAGGGATACGGGGATAGAGCAGGAAAGTGGCGTTGAGGTACATGATCAATCATGAACTAACTCAATGACAGAGCAGCCTCGGCGGGCTGAATGGTCTACTACTGATCCTATGTTCCTACAAATACGTGCTTTGTATCCTTCATTAACTGAAAACTCTCCGAGTTTCTGTCCATTTCTTCTTTAATTCTTGTTTGTAAAACATTACCCACCACTGATGTGAAACAAACTGGTCTGTAGTTACTAGGACTGTGCTCACAGCCTTATTACAGCAAATTCAAGGTAATTGGCAAAGAACCAAAGGCAAAATGAGTAGAATTTTCTTTCACAGCCAAATCTAGAGCCCCCGATTATCTAGAAACATACAGAGTAAGATAAATCAGAAGAAAAAAGCTTATGACAGTCACAAACAAATAATACTTTAGATAGCCAAGAGGTGTATAGAAAGTGTAGGGGTGAAGTAAAAAAGGAAATTAGAAAAGCAAAGAGAGGACATGAAAAAAATATTGACACGTTAAATCAAGGAAAACCCAAAGATGTGTTTTCAGTACATTAAGAACAAGAGGATAACTAAGGAAAGGGGAGGGCATGTCAGAGATGTACAAAGTAATTTATGCGTGGATGCAGAAGATGTGGGTAGGGTCCTTAATGAGTTTTATGTCTCTGTCTTCACAAGGGAGAGGGATAATGCTGACATTGTAGTTAGAGAGGAGGTGAAATATTAGATATGATAAGCATAATGAGAGAGGAAGTACTAGAGGGTCTGACATCATTGAGAGTGAATAAATCACCAGGGCTGGAAGGATTGTATCCCAGCTGTTAAGAGGAGCCAGGGAGGAAATAACACGCTCGTTGGATAATCTTCAAATCCTCACTTGATACAGGAGAGGTACCAGAGGTTTGGAGGTCTGTAAACGTTGTACCGTTATTTAAAAAGGGTGCCAGGGATAGGCCAAATAATTAAAAGCTTGTCAGTCTGACCTCGCTGGTGGGTATATTATTAGAATCAATTCTGTGGGATAGAATAAGCAGTCACTTAGAAAGGCACAGATTAATCAGAGACAGTCAGCATGGATTTGTTAAGGGGAGATCTTGTCTTACTAACTTAATTGAGTTTTCTGAGGAAGTAAGGATGATTGATGAGGGTAATGCAATGGAGGTGGTCTACATGGATTTTAGTAAGGCATTTTACAAGGCCCCAGATGGCAGACTGGTCAGTAAAAGCAATGTCCATGGGCTACAGGGGAATGTGGCAGTTTGGATCCAAAATTGGCTCAGTGACAGGTTACAAAGGGTAATAGTCAACACATGTTTTTGTGAGTGAAAAGTTGTTTCCAGTGGCGTTTCACAGGGCTCAGTGCAGGCTCTCTTCCTGTTTGCTGTGTATATTAATGGTTTGGACTTAAATGTGGGAGACAGGATTTCAAAATTTGCTGGTGACACACAAATTGGCCGTGGAGTTGATAGTGAAGAGGTTAGCCTGAGACTCCAGAAAGATATTCATGTTTGGTTGAGTGGACGGAAAAGTGGCAAATGGGATTCAATCCAGAGATGTGTGAGGTAATGTATTTGGAGAGAGAAAACAAAGTGAGGGAGCAGACAAAAACATGGTGATATTGAGAGGGGTAGAAGAGGTGAAACAAAGGATAATTGTTGATGGGTGTTTTAGCGATTTGAGGACTGTTTCCAGTTGCATTCCACAGGGCTCAGTCCTGGGTCCCCTGTTTTTTGCAATACATATTAACGATTTGGATGTAAATGCAGGTGACATGATAAAGACGTTTGCAGACGACACAAAGATTGGCCACGTGGTAGATAGCGAGGAGGATATCTGTAAGCTGCAGGAAGATATTGATAGTCTAGCCAGACGGGCAGAAAAGGGTCAAATCGAATTCAAACCCGGAGAAATATGAGGTGATTCATTTGGGGAGGTCAAACAAGGCAAAGGAATACACGATTAATGGGAAAATACTGAGAAGTTTAGAGGAAGCGAGCGACCATGGAGTCAATGTCCACAGATCCCGAAAGGAAGCTGGACAGGTCGTTAAGGTGGTTAAGAAGACATATGGAATCTTTTCCTTTATTAGCCGAGGTATAGAGTACAAGAGCAGGGAGGTTATGCTGGAACTGTATAAATCATTGGTTTTGCCTCTACTTGAGTACTGTGTGCAGTTCTGCTCACCTCATTACAGAAAGGATGTAATTGCACTAGAGAGGGTACAGAGGAGATTTACGAGGATGTTGCCAGGACTGGAAAAAATGCAGCTACGAGGATAGATTGGAAAGGCTGTGGTTGTTCTCCTTGGAACAGAGAAGGCTGAGGGGAGATCTGATTGAAATGTACAAGATTGTGAGGGGCCTGGATAGAGTGGAGGTGAAGGGTCTATTCACCTTAGCAGAGAGATCAGTGAGGAGGGAGCATAGACTTAATGTGATTGGTAGAAATAACAAAGGGGAAATGAGAGAAGACCTTTTTACCCAGTGGGTGCTGTAGGTCTTGGAACACACTGCCTGAAAGTGTAGCAGAGGCAGAAACCCTCAAACCATTCAAAGGCAGTCTGGATATGCACCTCAGGTACAATAATCTGCAGGGATACGGAACAAATGCTGCAAAGTGGGATTAGATTGAACTGTTCGATTTTTCA
Source organism: Heterodontus francisci (assembly GCF_036365525.1). NCBI lineage: Eukaryota > Metazoa > Chordata > Chondrichthyes > Heterodontiformes > Heterodontidae > Heterodontus > Heterodontus francisci. Next base: position 458,768 of record NW_027141896.1, read on the forward strand.
GCGAGCACAAGCAGAGGGGCTGAATGGCCTCCTTCTTGCCGTAGGTTTTCTATGATTCTATTACCCATCAGCCAGCCCAGGCTGCTGCTGCCCATGTCGAGGTGTTGCAGTCTGAATCCGAGTCCTCAAACCCCAGAGCTGCTCGAGGACGTCCTGCAAGGTCATCTGCAGTCTCCTCAGTGAAAGTCAGCAACTTTCCACCAGCCATGCTGCAATCACTGGGGAAACACTGTGTAGGAGCACTAGGCAGGTTGAGGGCATCCACAAGTCAGGGACTAAGGAAATAAACAAGGGTGAATAGTTCAGTATTGTTTGTACAATTGGATGTGTTGTTGGATAAAGATGTTAATGAAAATGTTTTGGTGGTGTTTTTTTAACAGGATAATTACCAAGGGGACACTGTGATGGGGCGTCTCAGATGAATGTAATGGTGGAGAATGGGCATCCATGTTGGGAAAGGGAGGTTGTCCTATGGGAACCGTAATTATAGCTGGGATTCCCCGACAGCCTATCCGGGTCGAAGGCATCCAGGAAATATCCTCTCTGCCTCCTCCTCCTCGTGAGGTGGCCTCCGGATTCCTGCTGCCAATGCCTGTGTCCTCATGATGGTGATGATATGAAGGGTGCAGCAGAACACCATGAATTTGGACACCTGCTCCAGTGTGTACTGGAGGGCTCCCCCCGAGCTATTCAGACATCACAAGCATTGTTTCATTACACTGATGGTCTGTTCCACCATGTTCCTGGTGACTCCATTGCTCACGTTATATTCGGGTGATTTTCATGTGGATGATTTGTAGTTGGGGTGTGGGAGGAGGAGAGTGTGTGGTGTTTAGAGGTAATGAGCCATTGATGGAGGAGGTAGCCTTCTCCTCTCAGGAGCCATGAAGATCCGATGACAGTGGCAATGGCCGACTGTTTCAGATTGAAGGTATGGTGGCTGCTGCCTGGAAAGAAGGCATTCATCAACATGATATACTGGGCATGGTCACACACTATCTGTACATTAATAAGAATAAAATATTCTTTAACAAAGGAGCAGAAGTGGGCCATTCGGCCCCCAGGAGAGCTGCACTATTTAATAAGATCATCCCTGGTCCGATGGTATTCTTAACTATATTTTCCTGCCTGCTCTGAGTAGCCACAGACTCTCTTGTCAATCAATGGAGTTTTTTTCAGTTCCTGTACATCTCCCCATTGATATGGGGACCCCGCTGAATCACCTACGCCATCAGGAATCCCACCATCCCGACAAAGCCAGGGGATTTCTCATCCTGGTTCTCCCTGCTGAGGGATAAAGTTATGTACTCACCTCACTCGACATAGGTGACCTCCGTCACCCAGCATCAATGGACAACATAGAGAGAGATAATGGATACGTTACCCGCTTGTGCCTGGAAAAATCCAGATACGTAGAAGTTCAATGAAACTGTGACCTTAACAGCCACTGAAGGCTCCGTCCGAACGCTGGTGTGAGGCTCCAGGTCATGTTACAGCAGGTGACACAGCTCTGTGACCACCTCCTTATTGAATCAAAGTCACCTCACACACTGCTCCTGGGTTAGGTGTAGGTAGGAAAGTGCTCTTGGGAAACCCGGGGTGAGTAGGGCAGAGCCCCCTACTCCTCCCTCTTTACAGAGCTTCCCCTCTCTGCAGCCTCTGTTCCATCTGCTGGTCATGTTACAGAGCCAGAGACACTGTAACTACAGTCCCCATACCTCGTCCAGATGTGGGTCACCAAATCCTCTGCCCTCCCTGAGTCTCTGCAGCAGCTCACAACACAACCTCCAGAAAACCATCCACAGAACCTCCACTAACTTTACAATAGCAGAAGTAAGTCAAAATCCCCTCACCTGTAAGTTGGATGCCTGGTCCTTTTAAATAACACTAGAGGGGGTTCCTCGTGCTGCTGAATGTATGTTCAGCTGAGAGAGACTAACACAGGTGGTCAGTGGACATGCACAGACCAAGTTTCATAGGCGTGAATCAAAGCTGCCCAACGCCCTGTCCAGCATGGAGCACAGCACGGGGCATGGCAGAAGTGGCTAGCGGTGCATCTCACATCATTTTATTGTTTCTGGGTTTGTTGCACCGACATCTCTACAGAGCCCAAACGACAGCCAGGGAACAATACAGAGGGGAAATATTTCACTTTAAATAGAGAATTGAATAAATGCTTAAAGGTGAATACGTTGTAGGAATATGTGAAATAAGGAGGTGAATGGGACTAATTGGACGGGTGAGGCCATAGAGGGATTCAAACACAAGAATGAGAATATTCTAAAATTAGGGTGCTGCCAGAGCGGGAGCCAATGTAGATCAGTGAGCACAGGGGTCATGGGTGATCGAGGTTTGGTGTGAGTTAGGATACAGGCAGCATATTTCTGGTTGGGATGTAGTTTATGAAGGTTTTTGACTGGGAGGGTGGGCAGGGAAGCATTGGGAGTCAAATTTAACAAAGTTATGAATGAGGGTTTATGCAGCATGTGGGCTTAGACAGAGCTGGAACCAGGTGATATTAGGGAGCTGGGAGGTTAAAGGATTGGTACTGGAGAGGATATGGTGTTGAAACTCAGCTGAGGGTTAAAAGGATCGCCGAGGTTGTAAACAGCCTGGTTCACCCTCAGACACTGACCTTGCTGGCGGATGGAGTCAGTAGATAGGAAATGATGTTTGTGATGGGGTTCGAAGACACTGACTTTAGTCTACATGAAACTTAAATGAGAAGAACAGTATATCAGTGAAATGTGGTTTATTGATATAATGAATCAAGGATTACAGATCTCATAACTATACGTAGGGATCTACCAGGAAACCAACAGCAGCAAAGATGACAGAGTACATTGCAAGAGTATATTACAAAAATAGTATTACTGTTAACAATGGCTTGTAGAGTTAGCAGCCAGATGCAGAGACTTAACAGGAATAACAGTAGCAGCAAGTAAGCACTGTAAATGAGGAGAACAGTAATGTGTTCCAACATTTGTTCAACAATTTGTTGAATTAATAACTGGATAGAGAAACTTACCAGGGACACCAACAACAGCGAGGATAGGATAGTAAATGTGTTGAATAAAAAGAAGTGCGTAATAGATCCGCCAATTTAACGATAGCCAATCATAGTTAGTATAAAGATAATCAAGCTCCCAGGAAAAACTCCTTCTCATTGTCGTAACATTCCAATCTATGGTTCTCAGATTCTGACCCATTGTTGTAACATTCCAATCTATTGTTCTCAGATTCTGATTTATCCTCTCCCTCTATCTGGAGCCGCTGATCCCTGTTAGTGCCAGGGGTGATGCTCCAGCCAACCCACTGAATATAACACATTGAAAGGAGTCTCTTATTAAGAAGAAGGATACCCTCCAGTGATACAATTAGAGTCCATGGAGACTGACATTAATTAAAGTCACTGAACAAACAGGTTCAGTTAACCCCTTTCAATCCAACATTTTCTGTACCGCAATAAACATTTATCCGGTCTGGACGGGATGTTTGAGGGTTGCTGCGGGAAGAAATGTTGGAAGTAGCGGAGCTACTGGCCAGAATCATCCAATCCTCCTTGGATATCGGAGTGATGACAGAGGACTGGAGGTTTTCAAAATTCTACACCCTGTTCCAAACAGTAGTGATAGGCTACACACTGGAACTACTGACCCATCAGTCTCACCTCACTGAAATGTTGGGGAAACATTTAGAGTCTCTAATCTGGGACAAGATAATTGTGGTTTGAATAGCATGAGTTTATAAATGACAAGAAGGTCCACCAGATATGTTAGTGGCAAATCATGTCTGACTATCTTGATCATATTCTTTGATGAAGTAATGGAGAGTGTTGCTGCGGATAGCATGGTTGCTACTTTGTATATGAACAATCAAAAGTCGTGGAATCAAATGCCATTTAATAGATTTGTTAGGAAGTCTGAACCTCATGGATTCAAGAGGCAGTGACAGTGTGGATATGACATTGGCTAAGGGATAGAATACAGAGGGAATTGGTGATCTATTGTTGCTCAGACAGTGGAGGGGATTATACAGTGATGCTCCCCAATGGTCAGTATTCAGGCCATTGTTCTTTTATAAAAACATACATAAACATATATCTGTGTACTGTGTTTGTGTGTGACATTTACTTATCTATAAAAGGCATAATTTCAATGTTCTCAGGTGACAGAAACTCGGAAATGTAAAAAAATAAGGATGATATCAGAGGGATTCAGGGAGAGAGATGACATGAGGTAATGAGGCACATGACATTTACTGCAGACATGAGTGAAGGGAGGAAGAATGAGGTGAGGCAATGGAAATGAAATGGGGCAATTTTAAATTGGGTGCATGAACAGATGTCTTTGAATGTAGCTGGACAAGTTGATAAAATTATTAAAAACACATCCGGGATATCGAACTTTATTAAAAGAGGCATTGCGTGGAAATGCGAGGAAGCTAACTAAAACTTTAAAAATCACTGGTTAGGTCTCAGTTCAGGAATTGTGTCCAATTCTGAGCATTACTTATTAGAAAGGATGTCAGAATCTTGGAGAAGGTGCAGAGGAGATTTACTGGAATGGTCCAGGAATGAGGAAGTTCAGGTACATGTGGAAACGACAGAAACAGGAAATAGAGCAGATCAGGTAAAGGGGAAATTTAATAGAGCAGATCACAATTATGTGCAATTTTGACAGAGTAAGATAAACTGTTTCCTTTGGGAAAAGGACCAATAACAATACTCAAAATACTTGGCAAAAGATGCAGAGGTGGCATAAGGAAAACATTTTTATACAGTGAGTTGCTTTAATCTGGAATACACGGTCTGAAGTTGTGCTGGAAGCAGATTCAAGAGCAAGTTTCAAAAGGGAACTGGATAAATGCTGCAGAGGGGGATTTGCAGGACTTTGGGAAAAGAGGAGGAAAGAGGGGTAAAATAAAAAGCTCTTTCAAAGATGGCACAGGTACGATGGGCCAATGGACTGCTTCCATGCTTTGTGATTCTCCGATTCTATGGTAACAGAATCCATTGAGTCCTTATTCCGTGTGTACAATTGATGTCCAGCAGTTCTTGAGCCAGCGGCTCATTGTTACTTGTATCCTCACACAGGTAACAGAAGAAAGGCAAACACAAGGGCCAGGTGAGGTGAATTGTGTTGACAATTTACTTATTGATTTATGACGTCTCTCTCTTTGATCACTTCAATCAGTCAGTTACAAACACATTGATTTTGTTCCTATTTTATTTCCTGTCTATTTGTTCCCAGGATATGGGTGGTACTGACAAGGTTGGCATTACTTCCCCATCCCTGGTTACCATGAGAAAATGATAGGCCTTCATCCTGAACCACTGCAGTCCATGTGGTGAAGGTGTTCCCACAATACTGTTACATAAAGGATTTCAGGCGATCAACCCAGTGATGATGAAGGGACGGTGATATCTATCCAAGTCTAGATGGTCTGTGCCTCGGAGGACGGGAATATGGTGGTGATGGTGTTATGTGTCAGAGTCCGAGCTGAATTCTACCCCCTCCCCTCTGTCTTTTGTCCCTTGACTGCAAACTGTAATTGTTTTCTTTAGAGCAGGAATGTTAAATGGAGATTGAATAGAGATATGCAAAATCTTGAACAATATTTGATGGAGCAAAGACAGAGAGTTTGGTTTCACTGGAAGTACTGTCAGTAACCAGAGGACACATTTTTAAGGTGATGGGCCAACAAAAATGCATTGATTTACTATAAACCGGAATTCACAGCCTGAAAGAGTGGTGAAGCAGATTCAATAATAAATTTAAAAAAGAGAATTGATTCAATAGTATCAGGGGAGATTTTCAGCGAAGTGGTAATTGTGTAGAGGAGAGGGACAAATTGGATTTCTCCTTCAAACAGCATGCACAGACACGATGGGCCAAATAGCCTCCTCAGTGCTGTATGATTCTTTGAGTCTGTGGAAACAGAAACCATTGAAACCTTACCTGATTTGTCCAACAGACGGTCAACAATTTTAAGCAGAGGCTGATCATTACTTGTACTTTGATATGGTTCAGGAAAACATCATGTTGGATTAACACAGATGAGGGAGAGAATTAGTCCTTTCCTGCTCTGGTTGTTTGGTCAGTACCACACTGTGTGGAAGTAACACTGATCAGGGATAGACCATCAGCAATTTAAAGCAGAGGCTGATCGTTACTTGCACTTGGAACACACCTTGTTGGATTAACACAGGCGAGGGAGAGAGATGGAAATCTCCTGCTCTGTGTGTGGGGGTCATTAACACAACTTGTTGGATTCGCACAGGCCAGGGAGAGAAATAGAAATGTCTTGCTCTGTGTGTGTATATGGGGGTCAGTACCACACTATGTGGGAATGACACAGATAAGGGATAGAATGGTCATTTCCTGCTCTCTGTGTGTCTGTGGAAGTCATTACCACTCGGGGTGGGAGTGACACAGATCAGGGATAGAATTGGTCCTTTCCTGCTCTCTGTGTGGGTCAGCAACACACCGGGTGGGATTAACACAGGCCGGGGATAGAATTGGGTCTTTCCTGCTCTCTGTGCCTGGGTCAGTACCACTTCGGGTGTGATTAACACAGGCCGGGGATAGAATTGGGTCGTTCCTGCACTCTGTGTGGGTCAGTATCACACCGGATGAGATTAAAACAGGCTGGGAGAGAATTGGGTCCATCCTGCTCTCTGTGTGGGTCAGTACCACACCGGGTGGGTTTAACACAGACCAGGAATAGAATTGGGCACATCCTGCTCTCTGTGTGTTTCAGTACCAAACCGGGTGGGAGTAACACATGCAGGGGATAGAATTGGGTATATCCTGCTCTCTGTGTGGGTCAGTACCACACCGGGTGGGATTAACACAGGCCGGGGATAGAATTGGGTCTTTCCTGATTTCTGTGTGGGTGAGTACCACACTGGGAAGGATTAACACAGGCCGGGGATAGAATTGGGTCTTTTCTGCTCTCTGTGCCTGGGTCAGTGCCACACCAGGTGCGATTAACACAGGCCGGGGATAGAATTGGGTCTTTCCTGATTTCTGTGTGGGTGAGTACCACACTGGGAAGGATTAACACAGGCCGGGGATAGAATTGGGTCTTTTCTGCTCTCTGTGCCTGGGTCAGTGCCACACCAGGTGCGATTAACACAGGCCGGGGATAGAATTTGGCATTTCCTGCTCTCTGTATGGGTCAGTACCACACCGGGTGGGATTAACACAGGCTGGGATAGAATTGGGTCTTTCCTGCTCTCTGTGTGGGTCAGTACCACTTCGGATGTGATTAGCACAGGCCGTGGATAGAATTGGGTCTTTCCTACTCCCTATGTGGGTCAGTACCACACCGGGTGGGATTAACACAGGCCATGGATAGAATTGGGTCTTTTCTGCTCTCTGCGTGGGTCAGAACCACACCGGGTGGGATAAAACAGGCGGGGGACAGAATTGGGTCCATCCTGCTCTCTGTGTGTGTCAGTACCACACCGGGTGTGAATTACACAGGCAGGGGATAGAATTATGTCTTTCCTGCCCTCTGTGCTTGGGTCAGTACCACACCGGGTTGTATTAACACAGGCCGGGGATAGAATTGGGTCTTTCCTGCTCTCTGTGTGGGTCAGTACCACACCGGGTGGGATTAATACAGGTAGGGATAGAATTGGGTCTTTCCTGCTCTCTGTGTGTGTCAGTACTACACCGGGGGGGATTAACACAGGCCGGGATAGTATTGGGTCTTTTCTGCTCTCTGTGTGGTTCAGCATCATACCGGGTGGGATTAACACAGGCCATGGATAGAATTGGGTCTTTCCTGGTCTCTGTGTGGAACAGTACCACACCGGGTGGGATTAACACAGGCTGGGGATAGAATTGGGTACATCCTGCTCTCTGTGTGCGTCAGTACCACACCGGGTGGAATTGACACAGGCTGGGATAGAATTGGGTCCATCCTGTTCTCTGTGTGGGTCAGTGCCACACCGGGTGGAATTAACACAGCCTGGGGAAAGAATTGAATCTTTCCTGCTCTCTGTGTGGGTCAGTGCCACACCGGGTGGGATTAACACAGGCCGGGGATAGAATTGGGTCTTTCCTGATCTCTGTGTAGTTCAGCATCACACCGGGTGGGATTAACACAGGCCGTGGATAGAATTGGGTCTTTCCTGGTCTCTGTGTGGAACAGTACCACACCGGGTGGGATTAACACAGGCTGGGGATAGAATTGGGTACATCCTGCTCTCTGTGTGCGTCAGTACCACACCGGGTGGAATTGACACAGGCTGGGATAGAATTGGGTCCATCCTGATCTCTGTGTGGGTCAGTGCCACACCGGGTGGAATTAACACAGGCCGGGGATAGAATTGGGTCTTTCCTGATCTCTGTGTGGGTCAGTGCCACACCGGGTGGGATTAACACAGGCCGGGGATAGAATTGGGTCTTTCCTGATCTCTGTGTAGTTCTGTACCACACCGGGAGGGATTAACAGACTGGGGATGGAATTGAATCTTTTCTGATTTTTGTGTGGGTCAGTACCACACCGGGTGGGATTAACACAGGCCGTGGATAGAATTGGGTCTTCCTGCTCTCTGTGTGTGTCAGTACCACACCGGGTGGGATTAACACAGGCTGGGGATAGAATTGTGTCTTTCCTGCTCTCTGTGTGGGCCAGTACCACACCGGGTGGGATTAACACAGGCCGGGGATAGAATTGAATCTTTCCTGCTCTCTGTGTGTGTCAGTACCACACCGGGTGGGATTAACACAGGCTGGGGATAGAATTGTGTCTTTCCTGCTCTCTGTGTGGGTCAGTACCACACCGGGTGGGATTAACACAGGCCGGGGATAGAATTGGGTCTTTCCTGATCTCTGTGCGGGTCAGTACCACTCCGGGTGGGATTAACACAGGCCGGGGATAGAATTGGGTCTTTTCTGCTCTCTGTGTGGTTCAGTATCACACCGGGTGGGAATTACACAGGCAGGGGATAGAATTGGGTATTTCCTGCTCTCTGTGTGTGTCAGTACCACACCGGGGGGGGGGGGGATTAACACAGGCGGGGATAGAATTGGGTCTTTTCTGCTCTCTGTGTGGTTCAGTATCACACCGGGTGGGATGAACGCAGGCCGTGGATAGAATTGGGTCTTTCCTGCTCTCTGTGTGGAACAGTACCACACTGGGTGGGATTAAAACAGGCTGGGGATAGAACTGGGTCCATCCTGCTCTCTGTGTGCGTCAGTGCCACACCGGGTGGAATTGACACAGGCTGGGATAGAATTGGATCCATCCTGTTCTCTGTGTGGGTCAGTGCCACACCGGGTGGAATTAAAAAAGGCTTTGATAGAATTAGGTCTTTCCTGATTTCTGTGTGGGTCAGTACCACACCGGGTGTGATTAACACAGGACATGGATAGAATTGGGTCTTCCTGCGCTCTTTGTGTGTCAGTACCACACCGGGTGGGATTAACACAGGCCGGTGATAGAATTGGGTCTTTCCTGCTCACTGTGTGGTTCAGTGCCACACCGGGTGGGATTAACACAGGCCGGGGATAGAATTGGGTCTTTCCTGCTCACTGTGTGGTTCAGTGCCACACCGGGTGGGATTAACACAGGCCGGTGATAGAATTGGGTCTTTCCTGCTCTCTGTGTGGGTCAGTACCACACCGGGTGGGATTAACACAGGCCGGGATTGAATTGGGTCTTTCCCGCTCTCTGTGTGGGTCAGTACCAAACAGGGTGGGATTTACGCAGTCCGGGATAGAATTGGGTATTCCCTGCTCTCTGTGTGGGTCACTTCCACACCGGGTGGGATTAACACAAACTGGGGACACAATTGAATCTTTGCTGCTCTCTGTGTCGGTCAGTACGATACTGGGTGGGATTAACATAGGCCGGGGATAGAATTGGGTCTTTCCTGCTCTCTGTGTGGGTCAGTTCCACAATGGGTGGAATTAACACAGGCCGGGGAGATAATTGAATCTTTCCTGCACTATGTGTGGGTCAGTACTTAACCGGGTGGGATTAACACATTCCTGGGATAGAATTGGGTCTTTCCTGCTCTCGGTGTGGGTCAGTTCCACACCTGGTGGGATTAACACAGGCCGGGGATAGAACTGAATGTTTCCTGCTCTCTGTGTGGGTCAGTACCACACCGGCTGGGATTAAGACAGGCTGGGGACAGAATTGGGTCTTTCCTGCTCTCTGTGTGGGTCAGTACCACACCGGGTGGGATTAACACAGGCTGGGGACAGAATTGGGTCTTTGCTGCTCTCTGTGTGGGTCAGTACCACACCGGGTGGGATTAAGACAGGCTGGGGATAGAATTGCATCTTTCTTGCTCTCTGTGTGTGTCTGTACCAAACCGGCTGGCATTAACACAGTCCAAGGACAGAATTGGGACTATCCTGCTGTCTCTGTGGGTCAGTACCACACCTGGAGTGATTAACACATGCCGGGGACAGAATTGGGTCTTTCCTGCTCTCTGTGTGGGACAGCACCACACCGGGTGGGAATAACACAGGCTGGGGACAGAATTGCGTCTTTCCTGCTCTCTGTGTGGGTCAGTACCACACCGGGTGGGATTAACACAGGCCGGGATTGAATTGGGTCTTTCCCGCTCTCTGTGTGGGTCAGTACCAAACAGGGTGGGATTTACGCAGTCCGGGATAGAATTGTGTATTCCCTGCTCTCTGTGTGGGTCACTTCCACACCGGGTGGGATTAACACAAGCTGGGGACACAATTGAATCTTTGCTGCTCTCTGTGTCGGTCAGTACGATACTGGGTGGGATTAACATAGGCCGGGGATAGAATTGGGTCTTTCCTGCACTATGTGTGGGTCAGTACTTAACCGGGTGGGATTAACACATTCCTGGGATAGAATTGGGTCTTTCCTGCACTATGTGTGGGTCAGTACTTAACCGGGTGGGATTAACACAGGCCGGGGATAGAACTGAATCTTTCCTGCTCTCTGTGTGGGTCAGTACCACACCGGCTGGGATTCAGACAGGCTGGGGACAGAATTGGGTCTTTCCTGATTTCTGTGTGGGTCAGTACCACACCGGGTGGGATTAACACAGGCTGGGGACAGAATTGGGTCTTTCCTGCTCTCGGTGTGGGTCAGTACCACACCGGGTGGGATTAAGACAGGCTGGGGATAGAATTGCATCTTTCTTGCTCTCTGTGTGTGTCAGTACCAAACCGGCTGGCATTAACACAGTCCAAGGACAGAATTGGGACTATCCTGCTGTCTCTGTGGGTCAGTACCACACCTGGAGGGATTAACACAGGCCGGGGACAGAATTGGGTCTTTCCTGCTCTCTGTGTGTATCAGCACCACACCGGGTGGGAATAACACAGGCGGGGGATAGAATTGAATCTTTCCTGATTTCTGTGTGTCAGTACCACACCAGGTGGGATTAACACAGACCGGGGATAGAATTGGGTCTTTCCTGCTCTCTGTGTGGGTCATTAGCACGCTGGGTGGGAATAACACAGGCCGGGGATAGAATTGAATCTTTCCTGCTCTCTGTGAGGGTCAGTACCACACCGGGTGGGATTAACACAGACTGGGGATAGAATTGGGTCTTTCCTGCTCTCTGTGTAGTTCTGTACCACACCGGGTGGGATTAACAGACTGGGGATGGAATTGAATCTTTTCTGATTTTTGTGTGGGTCAGTACCACACCGGGTGGGATTAACAACGGCCGGGGATAGAATTGGGTCTTTCCTGCTCTCTGTGTGGGTCAGTACCACACGGGGTGGGATTAACACAGACCGGGGATAGAATTGGGTCTTTCCTGCTCTCTGTGTGGGTCATTAGCACGCTGGGTGGGAATAACACAGGCCGGGGATAGAATTGGGTCTTTTCCGCTCTCTGTGAGGGTCAGTACCACACCGGGTGGGATTAACACAGACTGGGGATAGAATTGGGTCTTTCCTGCTCTCTGTGTAGTTCTGTACCACACCGGGTGGGATTAACAGACTGGGGATGGAATTGAATCTTTTCTGATTTTTGTGTGGGTCAGTACCACACCGGGTGGGATTAACAACGGCCGGGGATAGAATTGGGTCTTTCCTGCTCTCTGTGTGGGTCAGTACCACACGGGGTGGGATTAACACAGACCGGGAATAGAATTGGGTCTTTCCTGCTCTCTGTGTGGGTCATTAGCACGCTGGGTGGGAATAACACAGGCCGGGGATAGAATTGGGTCTTTTCCGCTCTCTGTGAGGGTCAGTACCACACCGGGTGGGATTAACACAGACTGGGGATAGAATTGGGTCTTTCCTGCTCTCTGTGTAGTTCTGTACCACACCGGGTGGGATTAACAGACTGGGGATGGAATTGAATCTTTTCTGATTTTTGTGTGGGTCAGTACCACACCGGGTGGGATTAACACAGGCCGGGGATAGAATTGGGTTTTACCTGCTCTCTGTGTGGTTCAGTACCACACCGGGTGGGATTAACACTGCCTGGGGATAGAATTGAATCATTCCTGATTTGTGAGTGGGTCAGTACCACACCGGCTGGGAATAACACAGGCCGGGGAAAGAATTGGGTCTTTCCTGCTCTCTGTGTGGGTCAGTACAACACCGGGTGGGATTAACACAGAACGGGGATAGAATTGGGTCTTTCCTGCTCTCTGTCTGGGTCAGTACCACACTGGGTGGGATTAACACAGACCGGGGATAGAATTGAATCTTTCCTGATTTTTGTGTGTGTCAGTACCACACCGGGTGGGATTCACACAGGCTGGGGACACAATTGGGTCTTTGCTGCTCTCTGTGTCGGTCAGTACGACACTGGGTGGGATTAACATAGGCCGGGGATAGAATTGGGTCTTTCCTGCTCTATGTGTGGGTCAGTACTTAACCGGGTGGGATTAACACGTTCCTGGGATAGAATTGGGTGTTTCCTGCTCTCGGTGTGGGTCAGTTCCACACCGGGTGGAATTAACACAGGCCGGTGATAGAATTGAATCTTTCCTGCTCTATGTGTGGGTCAGTAATTAACCAGGTGGGAATAACACATTCCTGGGATAGAATTGGGTCCTTCCTGCTCTCGGTGTGGGTCAGTTCCATACCGGGTGGGATTAACACAGGCTGGGGACAGAATTGGGTCTTTGCTGCTCTCGGTGTGGGTCAGTAGCAAACCGGGTGGGATTAAGACAGGCTGGGGATAGAATTGGATCTTTCCTGCTCTCTGTGTGGTTCAGTACCGCACTGGGTGGGATTAACACAGACCGGGGATAGAATTGAATCTTTCCTGATTTTTGTGTGGGTCAGTACCACTCCGGGTGGGATTATCAGTTGCTGGGGATAGAATTGCGTCTTTCCTGCTCTATGTGTGGGTCAGTGGCACTCCAAGTGTAATTAACACAGGCCGGGGATAGAATTGGATCTTTCCTGATTTTTGTGTGGGTCAGTACCACACCGGGTGGGACTAACAACGGCCGGGGATAGAATTGGGCACATCCTGCTCTCTGCGTCGGTCAGTACCACACCGGCGGGGCTTAACACAGACTGGGGATTGAATTGAATCTTTCCTGATTTCTGTGTGGGTCATTACCACATTAGGTGGGATTAACACTGACTGGGGATAGAATTGAATCTTTCCTGATTTCTGTGTGGGTCAGCACCACACCAGGTGGGATTAACACTGACTGGGGATAGAATTGAATCATTCCTGATTTGTGAGTGGGTCAGTACCACGCCAGCTGGGAATAACACAGGCCGGGGATAGAATTGGGACTTTCCTTCTCTCTGTGTGGGTCAGTACAACACCGGCTGGGAATAACAAAGGCCGGGAATAGAATTGGGTCTTTCCTGCTCTCTGTGTGGGTCAGTACAACACCGGGTGGGATTAACACAGACCGGGGATAGAATTGAATCTTTCCTGATTTTTGTGTGGGTCAGTACCACACCGGGTGGGATTAACAACGGCCGGGGATAGAATTGGGCCCATCCCGCTCTCTGTGTCGGTCAGTACCACACCGGCGGGGATTAACACAGACTGGGGATTGAATTGAATCTTTCCTGATTTCTGTGTGGGTCATTACCACACTAGGTGGGATTAACACTGACTGGGGATAGACTTGAATCATTCCTGATTTGTGAGTGGGTCAGTACCACACCAGCTGGGAATAACACTGGCCGGGGACAGAATTGGGACTTTCTTGCTCTCTGTGTGGGTCAGTACAACACCGGGTGGGATTAACACAGAACGGGGATAGAATTGGGTCTTTCCTGCTCTCTGTGTGGTTCAGTACCACACTGGGTGGGATTAACACAGACCAGGGATAGAATTGAATCTTTCCTGATTTTTGTGTGGGTCAGTACCACACTGGGTGGGATTAACACAGGCTGGGGACAGAATTGGGTCTTTCCTGCTCTCTGTGTGGGTCAGTACCACACCGGGTGGGATTAACACAGGCCGGGGATAGAATTGGGTCTTTCCTGCTCTCTGTGTGGTTCAGTACCACACTGGGTGGGATTAACACAGACCAGGGATAGAATTGAATCTTTCCTGATTTTTGTGTGGGTCAGTACCACACCGGGTGGGATTAACACAGACCGGGGATAGAATTGAATCTTTCCTGATTTTTGTGTGGGTCAGTACCACACCGGGTAGGATTAACACAGACCGGGGATAGAATTGAATCTTTCCTGATTTTTGTGTGGGTCAGTACCACACCGGGTGGGATTAACACAGGCCGGGGATAGAATTGGGTCTTTCCTGCTCTCTGTGTGGGTCAGTACAACACCGGGTGGGATTAACACAGAACGGGGATAGAATTGGGTCTTTCCTGCTCTCTGTGTGGGTCAGTACCACACTGGGTGGGATTAACACAGACCAGGGATAGAATTGAATCTTTCCTGATTTTTGTGTGGGTCAGTACCACACCGGGTGGGATTAACACAGGCTGGGAGAGAATTGGGGCCATCCTGCTCTCTGTGTGGGTCAGTACCACACCGGGTGGGATTATCAGTTGCTGGGGATAGAATTGTGTCTTTCCTGCTCTGTGTGTGGGTCAGTAGCACACCAAGTGTTATTAACACAGGCCGGGGATAAAACTGGGTCTTTCCTGATTTCTGTGTGGATCAGTACCAGACCGGGTGAGATTAACACAGACCGGGGATAGAATTGGTTCTTTCCTGCTCTCTGTATAGGTCATTACCACACCGGGAGGGATTAACGCAGGCCGGGATAGAATTATGTCTATCCTGCTCTCTGTGTGGGCGGGAAACACACCGGGTGGGATTAACACAGGATGGGATAGAATTGGGTCTACCCACTCTCTGTGTGGGTCAGTACCACACCGGGTCGGATTAACACCGACTGGGGATAAATGGAAACTTTCCTGATTTCTGTGAGGGTGAGTACCACACCGGGTGGGATTAACAACGGTCGAGGATAGAATTGGGCCCATCCTGCTCTCTGTGTCTGTCAGTACCACACCGGCGGGGATTAACACAGACTGGGGATTGAAGTGAATCTTTCCTGATTTCTGTGTGGGTCTGTCCCACACCAGGTGGGATTAACACTGACTGGGGATAGAATTGAATCATTCCTCATTTGTGAGTGGGTCAGTACCACACCAGCTGGGAATAACACAGGCCAGGAACAGAATTGGGACTTTCCTGCTCTCTGTGTGGGTCAGTACAACACCGGGTGGGATTAACACAGAACGGGGATAGAATTGGGTCTTTCCTGCTCTCTGTGTGGGTCTGTACCAAACAGGCTGGCATTAACACAGTCCAAGGACAGAATTGGGTCTAACCTGCTGTCTGTGTGGGTCAGTACCACACCCGGAGGGATTAACACAGGCCGGGGATAGAATTGGGTCTTTCCTGCTCTCTGTGTGTGACAGCACCACACCGGGTGGGAATAACACAGGCGGGGGATAGAATTGAATCTTTCCTGATTTCTGTGTGGTTCAGGACCACAGCGGGTGGGATTAACACAGACCGGGGATGGAATTGGGTCTTTCCTGCTCACTGTGTGGGTCAGTACCACACCGGATGGGATTAACACAGGCCGGAATAGAATTGGGTATTTTCTGCTCTCTGTGTGTGTCAGTACCACACCGGGTGAGATTAACACAGGCCGGGATAGAATTGGGTCTTTCCTGCTCTCTGTGTGGGTCAGTACCACATCGGGAGGGATTAACACAGGCTGCGGAAAGAATTGAATCGTTTCTGCTCTCTGTGTGGGGCAGTACCACGCCGGGGGGGATTAACACAGGATGGGATGGAATTGTGTCTTCCCACTCTCTGTGTGGGTCAGTACCACACCGGGAGGGATTAACACAGGCCGGGATAGAATTGGGTCCATCCTGCTCTCTGTGTGGGTCATTACCACACTGGGTGGGATGAACATAGGCCGGGGATAGAATTGAATCTTTCCTGCTCTCGGTGTGGGTCAGTACCACACTGGGTGGGATTAACACAGGCTGGGATAGAATTGTGTCTATCCTGCTCTCTGTGTGGGCAGGAAACACACCGGGTGGGATTAACACAGGATGGGATACAATTGGGTCTACCCACTCTCTGTGTGGGTCAGTACCACACCGGGTGGGATTAACACCGACTGGGGATAAAATGGAAACTTTCCTGATTTTTGTGTGGGTCAGTACCACACCGGGTGGGATTAACAACGGCCGGGGATAGAATTGGGCCCATCCTGCTCTCTGTGTCTGTCAGTACCACACCGGCGGGGATTAACACAGACTGGGGATTGAAGTGAATCTTTCCTGATTTCTGTGTGGGTCTGTGCCACACCAGGTGGGATTAACACTGACTGGGGATAGAATTGAATCATTCCTCATTTGTGAGTGGGTCAGTACCACACCAGCTGGGAATAACACAGGCCGGGGATAGAATTGGGTCTTTCCCGCTCTCTGTGAGGGTCAGTACCACACCGGGTGGGAGTAACACAGACTGGGGATAGAATTGGGTCTTTCCTGCTCTCTGTGTAGTTCTGTACCACACCGGGTGGGATTAACAGACTGGGGATGGAATTGAATCTTGTCTGATTTTTGTGTGCGTCAGTACCACACCGGGTGGGATTAACAATGGCCGGGGATAGAATTGGGTCTTTTTTGCTCTCTGTGTGTGTCAGTACCACACCGGGTGGGATTAACAGACTGGGGATGGAATTGAATCTTGTCTGATTTTTGTGTGCGTCAGTACCACACTGGGTGGGATTAACAAAGACCGGGGATAGAATTGAATCTTTCCTTATTTTTGTGTGGGTCAGTACCACACAGGGTGGGATTAACAACGGCCGGGGATAGAATTGGGCCCATCCTGCTCTCTGCGTCGGTCAGTACCACACCGGCGGGGATTAACACAGGCCGGGAACAGAATTGGGTCTTTTCTGATCTCTGTGTGGGTCAGTACCACACCGGCGGGGATTAACACAGACTGGGGATTGAATTGAATCTTTCCTGATTTCTGTGTGGGTCAGTACCACACCGGCGGTGATTAACACAGACTGGGGATAGAATTGAATCATTCCTGATTTGTGAGTGTTTCAGTACCACACCAGCTGGGAATAACACAGGCCGGAGACAGAATTGGGTCTTTTCTGCTCTCTGTGTTGGTCAGTACCACACCGGCGGGGATTAACACAGACTGGGGATAGAATTGAATCTTTCCTGATTTCTGTGTGGGTCAGTACCAGACCGGGTGAGATTAAAACAGGCTGGGGATAGAATTGGGTCTTTCCTGCTCTCTGTATGGGTCAGTTCCACACCGGGTGTAATTAACACAGGCCGGGGATAGAATTGGATCTTTCCTGATTTTTGTGTGGGTCAGTACAACACCGGATGGGATTAACAACGGCCGGGGATAGAATTGGGCACATCCTGCTCTCTGCGTCGGTCAGTACCACACCGGCGGGGCTTAACACAGGCCGGGAACAGAATTGGGTCTTTTCTGCTCTCTGTGTGGGTCAGTACCACACCGGCGGGGATTAACACTGGCCGGGGATAGAATTGGGTCTTTTCTGCTCTCTGTGTGGGTCAGTACCACACCGGGTGGGATTAACAACGGCCGGGGATATACTTGGGCCCATCCTGCTCTCTGTGTCGGTCAGTACCACACCGGCGGGGATTAACACAGACTGGGGATTGAATTGAATCTTTCCTGATTTCTGTGTGGGTCAGTACCACACCAGGTGGGATTACCACTGACTGGGGATAGAATTGAATCATTCCTGATTTGTGAGTGGGTCAGTACCACACCAGCTGGGAATAACACAGGCCGGAGACAGAATTGGGACTTTCCTGCTCTCTGTGTGGGTCAGTACAACACCGGGTGGGATTAACACAGAACGGGGATAGAATTGGGTCTTTCCTGCTCTCTGTGTGGTACAGTACCACACTGGGTGGGATTAACACAGACCGGGGATAGAATTGAATCTTTCCTGATTTTTGTGTGGGTCAGTACCACACTGGGTGGGATTAACACAGGCTGGGAGAGAATTGGGGCCATCCTGCTCTCTGTGTGGGTCAGTACCACACCGGGTGGGATTATCAGTTGCTGGGGATAGAATTGTGTCTTTCCTGCTCTGTGTGTGGGTCAGTAGCACACCAAGTGTTATTAACACAGGCCGGGGATAAAACTGGGGCTTTCCTGATTTCTGTGTGGGTCAGTACCAGACCGGGTGAGATTAACACATGCTGGGGATAGAATTGGGTCTTTCCTGATCTCTGTGCCTTGGTCAGGACCACAGCGGGTGGGATTAACACAGGCCGGGGATGGAATTGGGTCTTTCCTGCTCTCTGTGCCTTGGTCAGGACCACAGCGGGTGGGATTAACACAGGCCGGGATAGAATTGGGTCTATCCTGCTCTCTGTGTGGTTCAGTACCACATCGGGAGGGATTAACACAGGCTGCGGAAAGCATTGAATCGTTTCTGCTCTCTGTGTGGGGCAGTACCACGCCGGGGGGGATTAACACAGGATGGGATGGAATTGTGTCTTCCCACTCTCTGTGTGGGTCAGTACCACACCGGGTGGGATTAACACAGGCCGGGATAGAATTGGGTCCATCCTGCTCTCTGTGTGGGTCTGTACCACACCGGGTGGGATTAACACAGGCCGGGATAGAATTGTGTCTATCCTGCTCTCTGTGTGGGCAGGAAACACACCGGGTGGGATGAACACAGGATGGGATAGAATAGGGTCTACCCACTCTCTGTATGGGTCAGTACCACACCGGGTGGGATTAACACAGGCCGGGATAGAATTGGGTCTTTCCTGCTCTCTGTGTGGGTCAGTACCAAACCGGGTGGGATTAACACAGGCCGGGTACAGAATTGAATCTTTCCTGCTCTCTGTGTGGGTCAGCAGCACACCGGGTGGGATTAACACAGGCCGGGTACAGAATTGAATCTTTCCTGCTCTCTGTGTGGGTCAGTACCACACCGGGTGGGATTAACACCGACTGGGGATAAAATGGAAACTTTCCTGATTTCTGTGAGGGTGAGTACCACACGGGGTGGGATTAACAACGGCCAGGGATAGAATTGGGCCCATCCTGCTCTCTGTGTGGGTCAGTACCACACCGGCGGGGATTAACACAGACTGGGGATTGAATTGAATCTTTCCTGATTTCTGTGTGGGTCAGTACCACACCAGCTGGGAATAACAAAGGCCGGGAATAGAATTGGGTCTTTCCTGCTCTCTGTGTGGTTCAGTACCACACCGGCGGGGATTAACACAGACTGGGGATTGAATTGAATCTTTCCTGATTTCTGTGTGGGTCAGTACCACACCGGCGGGGATTAACACAGACTGGGGATTGAAATGAATCTTTCCTGATTTCTGTGTGGGTCAGTACCACACCAGGTGGGATTATCACTGACTGGGGATAGAATTGAATCATTCCTGATTTGTGAGTGGGTCAGTACCACACCAGCTGGGAATAACACAGGCCGGGGATAGAATTGGGACTTTCCTGCTCTCTGTGTGGGCAGTACAACACCGGGTGGGATTAACACAGAACTGGGATAGAATTGGGTCTTTTCTGCTCTCTGTGTGGTTCAGTACCACACTGGGTGGGATTAACACAGACCGGGGATAGAATTGAATCTTTCCTGATTTTTGTGTGGGTCAGTACCACACCGGGTGGGATTAACACAGGCTGGGAGAGAATTGGGGCCATCCTGCTCTCTGTGTAGGTCAGTACCACACCAGGTGGGATTAACACAGGCTGGGGATAGAATTGGGTCTTTCCTGATCTCTGTGCCTTGGTCAGGACCACAGCAGGTGGGATTAACACAGGCCGGGGATAGAATTGGGTCTTTCCTGCTCACTGTGTGGGTCAGTACCACACCGGATGGGATTAACACAGGCCGGAATAGAATTGGGTATTTTCTGCTCTCTGTTTGTGTCAGTACCACACTGGGTGAGATTAAAACAGGCTGGGGATAGAATTGGGTCTTTCCTGCTCTCTGTGTGGGTCAGTACCACACCGGGTGGGATTAACACAGGCCGGGATAGAAGTGTGTCTATCCTGCTCTCTGTGTGGGTCAGTACCACATCGGGAGGGATTAACACAGGCTGCGGAAAGAATTGAATCGTTTCTACTCTCTGTGTGGGGCAGTACCACACCGGGAGGGATTAACACAGGATGGGATAGAATTGTGTCTTCCCACTCTCTGTGTGGGTCAGTACCACACCAGGTGGGATTAACACAGGCCGGGATAGAAGTGTGTCTATCCTGCTCTCTGTGTGGGTCAGTACCACACTGGGTGGGATTAACACAGGCCAGAATAGAATTGTGTCTATCCTGCTCTCTGTGTGGGCAGGAAACACACCGGGTGGGATTAACACAGGATGGGATAGAGTTGGGTCCTCCCACTCTCTGTGTGGGTCAGTACCACACCGGGTGGGATTAACACAGGCCGGGGACAGAATTGAATCTTTCCTGCTCTCTGTGTGGGTCAGCACCACACCGGGTGGGATTAACACCGACTGGGGATAGAATGGAAACTTTCCTGATTTCTGTGTGGGTGAGTACCACACCGAGTGGGATTAACACAGAACGGAGATAGAATTGAATCTTTCCTGATTTGTGTCTGGGTCAGTACCACACCGGGTGGAATTAACACAGGCCGGGTATAGAATTGAATCTTTCCTGATTTTTGTGTGGGTCAGTAGCACACCGGGTGGGATTAACACAGGCCGGGGATAGAATTGTGTCTTTCCTGATTTTATGTGGGTCAGTGCCACACCGGGTGGGATTAACACAGGCGGGGGATAGAATTGGGTCTTTCCTGCTCTCTGTGTGGGTCAGTACCACACCGGGTGGGATTAACACAGGCCGGGGACAGAATTGCTTCTTTCCTGCTCTCTGTGTGGGTCAATACCAAACCGGGTGGGATTAGCACAGGCCGGGAATAAATTGGGTCTTTCTTGCTCTCTGTGTGGGTCAGTACCACACCGGCTGGTATTAAAACAGGCTGGGGACAGAATTGGGTCTATCCTGCTCTCTCTGTGGGTCAGTACCACACCGGGAGGGATTAACACATGCCGGGGATAGAATTGGGTCTTTCCTGCTCTCTTTGTGGGTCAGCACCACACCGGGTGGGAATAACACAGGCGGGGGATAGAATTGGGACTTTCCTGCTCTCTGTGTGGGTCAGTACCACACCGGGAGGGATTAACACATGCCGGGGATAGAATTGGGTCTTTCCTGCTCTCTTTGTTGGTCAGCACCACACCGGGTGGGAATAACACAGGCGAGGGATAGAATTGGGACTTTCCTGCTCTCTGTGTGGGTCAGTACCACACCAGGTGGGGTTAACGCCGACCGGGGATAGAATTGGGTCTTTCCTGCTCTCTGTGTGGGTCAGTACCACACCAGGTGGGATAAACACAGACCGGGGATAGAATTGGGTCTTTCCTGCTCTCTGTATCTTTCAGTACCACAACGGGTGGGATTAACACAGGCCGGTGATAGAATTGGGTCTTTCCTGCTCTCTGTGTGGGTCAGTACCACACCAGGTGGGATAAACACAGACCGGGGATAGAATTGGGTCTTTCCTGCTCTCTGTATCTTTCAGTACCACAACGGGTGGGATTAACGCAGACCGGGGATAGAATTGAATCTTTCCTGATTTCTGTGTGGGTCAGTAGCACACCGGGTGGGATTAAAACAGACCGGGGATAGAATTGGGTCTTTCCTGCTCTCTGTATGTTTCAGTACGTCACCGGGTGGGACTAACACAGGCCTGGGATGGAACTTGGTCTTTCCTGCTCTCTGTGTGGGTCAGTAGCACACCGGGTGGGATTAACACAGGCCGGTGATAGAATTGGGTCTTTCCTGCTCTCTGTTTGGGTCAGTACCACACCGGGGGGGATTAACACAGTCCGGGGATAGAATTGGGTCTTTCCTGCTCTCTGTTTGGGTCAGTACCACACCGGGGGGGATTAACACAGACCGGGGATAGAATTGGGTCTTTCCTGCTCTCTGTTTTGGTCAGTAGCACACCGGGTGGGATTAACACATGCCGGGGATAGAATTGGGTTTTTCTTGCTCTCTGTTTTGGTCAGTACCACACCAGGTGGGATAAACACAGACCGGGGATAGAATTGGGTCTTTCCTGCTCTCTGTGTGGGTCAGTAGCACACCGGGTGGGATTAACACAGGCCGGTGATAGAATTGGGTCTTTGCTGCTCTCTGTTTGGGTCAGTACCACACCTTGGGGGATTAACACAGACCGGGGATAGAATTGGGTCTTTCCTGCTCTCTGTATCTTTCAGTACCACAACGGGTGGGATTAACGCAGACCGGGGATAGAATTGAATCTTTCCTGATTTTTGTGTGGGTCAGTAGCACACCGGGTGGGATTAAAACAGACCGGGGATAGAATTGGGTCTTTCCTGCTCTCTGTATGTTTCAGTACGTCACCGGGTGGGACTACCACAGGCCTGGGATGGAATTTGGTCTTTCCTGCTCTCTGTGTGGGTCAGTAGCACACCGGGTGGGATTAACACAGGCCGGTGATAGAATTGGGTCTTTGCTGCTCTCTGTTTGATTCAGTATCACACCGGGGGGGATTAACACAGACCGGGGATAGAATTGGGTCTTTCCTGCTCTCTGTGTGGGTCAGTACCACACTAGGTGGGATTAACACAGGCCGGGGATAGAATTGGGTTTTTCTTGCTCTCTATTTTGGTCAGTACCACACCGGGTGGGATTAACACTGGCCGGGGATAGAATTGGGTCTTTCCTGCTCTCTGTGTGTGTCAGTACCACACTGGGTGTGATTAACACAGGCCAAGGATAGAATTGGGTCTTTCCTGCTCTCTGTGTGTATCAGTGCCACACCGGGTAGGATTAACACAGGCTGGGGACAGAATTGGGTCTTTCCTGCTCTCTGTGTGGGCCAGTACCACACCGGGTGGGATTAACTCATACCGGGGATAGAAGCGAGTCTTTTCTGCTCTATTTGGAGCTCAGTGCCACACTGCGTAAAAGCCGCTTACTCAGCACAGTCTGAGGATGGAGCCTGGTCTGTCCCAATGAGGACAGAGGGTGACTGGTGAAATGGACAGTCACCTGGCAGATTGAACTTTACACATTGAACTGTGAAGTGATACATATCGGTAGGAAATATGAGGAAAGGCAAAATAATGTGGATGGTGGAATGGACAGACCTCGGGCTGTACTAATTTCTGAGGCAGCAGGACACTGAGAAGGCTGCTACAAAATAACAACATATCGTGTCCTTGGCTTTATAAACACAGCACAGAGTAATAAAACTCAGGAGGAAATGCTGATTTTTAGACATCATTGGTTAGGTGCCAGCTGGAGAATTGTGTCCAATTCTGATCACCACACTTTGATAAGGATGTCAAGGACTTAGTGAAGAAACAGAAGTGATTTACGAGAATGGTACCAGGTATCTGGGAATTCTGTTTCCTGGAGAGATTGGAAAAACTGGGATTTTTCTCTTTCGAGCAGTGAAGGGTAAGAGGGAATTTAATATAGAATTCAAAATCATGAAGGGCTTTGATAGGGTAATTAATATGAAAATGTTTCCAGTGTCTGAAAGTTCAGTATTAAGAAGACACAGATTGAAGGTAATTGAACAAAGATCCAGAGGTGAAATGAGGAGAATTTTCTGACACAGCGAGTTGTTGGGATCTGGAATTCACTGCCTGAAAACATGATGGAAGCAGATTCAATAGTAATATGGTGGAGAAGGCAGATGGAATCCTTTCCTTTATTAGCTCAGGTATAGAATAAAAGAGCAGGGAAATTATGCTGGAACTGCATAACTCATTGGCTAGGCCACAACTTGAGTACTGAGTGCAATTCTGGTCACCTCATATCTGAAAGGATCGAATTGCACTGGAGAGAGTACAGAGGAGATTTTTGAGGATGTTGCCAGGGCTGGAGAATTGCAGCTGTGAGGAAAGATTGGATAGGCTGGGGTTGTTCTTTTTGGAATATAGAAGGCTGAGGGTAGATCGGACTGAAATGTACAAAATTTTGAGGGGCCTGGACAGAGTGGAGGTGAAGGGTCTATTCACCTTGGCAGAAAAGTCAGTGGCATGGGGGTGGGGGGTTGGGGGTGGGGAGGGGGTGTATTTAAAGTGATTGGTCGAAAGATCAGAGGGGAGATGAGGAAAACGTTTTCATACTGAGTGTGTTGGGGTCTGGAACTCACTGCCTGAAAGTGTAGTTGAGGCAGAGACCCTCAACGCATTCAACAGGAGTCTGGATATACACCTCAAATACCGTAATATACAGAACTATGGATCAAATCCTGAAAATGGGATTAGAATAGGTGGATCGTTTTTCAGTCAGCACAGATACGATGGGACAAGTGGCCTCTTTCAGTACCTTAAACGATGCATACTTCGATAATTCTATCTTTCAAAAGTGAATTTAACAATTAGTTGTAAAGGAAAAAAAAAAGCAGTATTCCGGGGAAAGAGGATGGGAGTCGACCTAATTAGATTGCTCTTTCAAAAAGACAGCACAGATACAGAGAGAGAGAGGTAATTGGAGGAAAATAAAAACATATATGTGCTGCTTTTCAGGCATAGGGTTTCTGATTCATGATCTGCCTGTACCCGTTCCTGTTGAGGCAGGTGACACACAAACGTCCTGCTGCCTCCTCATTTCCATCAATTCCAATGCCCCCCAGGGTGACCCGCCCGGCTGTCGGTCTGCACGCTCAATAGGCACCTAACTGTGTGTGAGGCCGGCACGTGTTTCAACCAGGATTCAGCTCTTAAAGGCAGTCTGTCCCTCTTAACGGAAGTTGCACTGAATCACATGAGGCTGCTGCTGGTGACTGTGAATACTACAATTGGAGACAAGGTAAATGGAACACTAGGACAGAGAGAGGTCTCTGCGGTTCACGGATGTGGTGCTAGAGGCCTTAGACATGGAGGGTGACAGGAGGAGAGAGGCCATGTTTCTGTGGGGTGGTGTGGAGACCCTCAAGGAACGCCCTCCTCAGGGAATGGGAGCAAGTGGCCACGGAGGTCAATGCAAGAAGTCTGGCCCCAAGGACCTGGCAGCAGAGCCAGAAGAAGTTTAATGAGTTCACACGGGTGGTCAATGTCAGAGAATTCATCTCTACATGGCATATCCTACCCCCAACATCACCACCCTCTCACACTGCTCAATGTACCACACCCCCATCACTCACCCATCAGCAGTCCGTAACACTCAGGACTCACACCTAACATTCACATACTCCACATCACCCTGACACACCTTCCACTGATATCAGCCTCATACCCACCTCTCACTGCCTTCACATACCTCCAGCTATTCAGCTATGGCAGGCACATCACCCATACACAGTGCAACACAATCACTGACATTCTGCTCTCTCTCGTACAGGACAAGGTGGCCCATAATCACAGGGAGCAGCAGTGAACTGGCGTGGGTCAGGCACACCTTCATCCCCTGAGCCTGAGGGAGGAGATGGTTCTCCACATCATGGGAACGGCTGTGACAGAGCCCGTAGCATCCGGCATCCCCGAGAGCATTCAGGATGATGCTATGTTCCTGCCGTATGTCCCTTCTTAACTCCCACCTCCCCCTCATCCTGCTGTCTGGGATGGTGTACAAGCTGCAGATGGTGGGACCATGCATGTCACTGTGGTGTGTACGTGAGGTTGAGTGATTTGTGGAGAGCATGTTTATGGAAGTGGTCACCTCACAGTTTAAGGGTATGCAGTGAGAGAGGTAATGGGTGATCACCAGACAGTCAAGAAGAATCAGGCAGGTAGCACAGGAGACGCCAGAGTGCATCTCACTCTTCAACCAGTATTCAATACTGAGGAAAGTGATGGTTCATCTGGGGACTGCAGCCAGAGACAAGGCCATGGTCCCAGGGCTGTCTCAGCTGTACTGAGCAGTACAGGCAGGACGAGAATGTTGGTAGTGATAGGAGATTCCATAGTCACGGGAACAGACGAGCGTTTCTGAGGCCCCAAACATGTATCCAGGATAGTGTGTTTCCTCCCTTGTGTCAGGTTCAACGATATCACTGGGCAGCTGCAGAGCATCCTGAAGGTCGGGGGCGAGGGGCGGTGGTGGTGGGGGGGGGGGGCGGGTGGGATGAACAGCCAGCAGTCGTGGGCCACATCGGTACAAATGAGCTGGGCAGACAGAGGGAGGTGGTCCTGCAGTCAGAATTCCGGGCGCTGGGAAAGAAGTTAGCCATATCAAAGTAGTAATCTCCGGATTACTGCCAGTACCCCGTGCGAGTGAGTATAGAAATAGGAGGATAGTACCGATGGATGTGTGGCTGGGAGGATGCTGCAGAAGCGGTGAGGTTTGCATTGCTGGGACACTGGGACCAGTTCTGGAGAATGTGGGATCTGTACAGGCCGGACTGCTGCACCTGAACAGAGCTGGAACTAATTTCCTTGCAGGGTGATATGTTAATAATATTGGAGCAGGTTTACACTAAATTGGCAGGTGTGTGGGAACCAGGAGTAAACATCAGAGAGGAATTCTAAAGTGCACAGAATACTGGGAGAGATGGATAACTCTATAGTAGGGTTTAGAAAGTTCCTAGTTGGGGTTTGAGTAAGGGATGAAGTAATAAAGTGTACATCAGGGTTGATGTGCATGTATGTGAATACGGAGTGTGGTTAATAAGACTGGTGAGGTACAGGTGCAGATTGCCATATGGAAATATGATGTTGTGGCTATAACAGAGATCTGGCTCAAAGAAGGGCAGAACTGGGTGTTAAATATTCCTGGATGCAAGATGTTCAGAAAAAATAGGAAAGGGAGAAAAGGATTAAGGGTGGTGGTATTGATAAAGGAGAACATTATAGTGCTGGACAGAATAAAAGTCCCGGGGGCGTGAGTGGGGAGATGAGAGGTGGGAGTGGGGGTGCGGGGGGGTGGGGGGGGGTGCGTGGGTGGGTGAAGGACAGAATCTATTTGGATAGAGCTAAAGAACAAAAAAAGATGCATTTACATTGCTCGTTGTTGTCTATAGGCCATCAGCTAATGGGAAGGATGTGGAGGAACAAATCTGCAAGAAAATTACTGAAAGATGCAAGACTTATAGAGTAGTTACAATGGGGGAACATTCATTATCGTAATAAGAACTGGGATAGTAGTAACGTAAAGGGCAGAGGGAGGCAAGTATTACTACAGTGTGTGCAGGATTTTCCAAGGGTCAGTGCTAGGACCAACTGCTTTTTTTTTGCTATATATATACATATAAGATGGATCTTGGAATTCAAGATTAGAAATTGAAAATTTTCCGATGATACCATACTTGAGGGTATAGTAAACAGTGAGGATGATGCAAACTGCCTACAACAGGATATAGATAGGCTAGCAGAATGGCCAGAGAAGTGGCAGGTGGAGCTTAATACAGAGGAGTGTGAGGTGATGCATTTTGTCAGATGGATTAGGAAAGCAATATAGACTTAATGGGACAGTTCTAAAGATTGTGCAGGAACGGAGGGACCTGGGGCTCTACATGCATTGATCTTTAAAGGTGGAAGAACATATATGGAGAGTGTTAAGGAAAGCTTATCAGATCTTGGGCTTCATGATTAGAGGCAAAGATACAAAAGCAGGGAAGTTGTGCTGAAATTTTATAAAGCATTGGTTAGGCCCCAACGAGAGAACTGTGTCCTGTTCTGGTCAGCACACTTTAGGAAGGATGTGAAGGTCCGTGAGAGGGTGCAGCGGAGATTTACCAGAATGGTTCCAGGGATTGGGGGTTGGGTGGGGGGGGGGGGGGTGGGGAGCGGGATGGTTAATTACAAGGTTAATTTGGAGAAGACGGAGTTGTTCTCCCTTGAGTAAAGGAGGATGAGAGAGGTATGATAAAGGTGTACACGATTATGATAGGCTTAGATAAGATTCGATAAGCCAACTGTGGGACTGCCCCAACAACCAATTTTATCTGCAGCACCTGTGGAAGTGTCTGTCACTCTAGAATTGGCCTTTACAAGCCACTCCAGGCGCTGCTTCACAAACCACTGACCACCACCAGGCGCTTACCCATTGTCTCCCGAGACAAGGAGGCCAAAGAAGAAGAAGATAAGATAGACAAGGAAAAACGGTTCCCATTAACTGATGAAACACGGACTCGGGGACATAGATGCAAGGTTTGGGTAAGAGATGCAGGGGGAATATGAGGAAGAACTTTTTTACACAGTGGATGTTAATGACCTGGAACTCACTGCCCGTGAGGGTGGTGGAAGCCGAGAAAATAAATGATTTCAAAAGGAAACTGGATGGGCACCTGAAGGAAATGAACTTGCAGGGACACGGGGATTGGGAGGGAGAGTGGGAGTGTCTGAATTGTTCCACACAGGGGTGGCACGAAGGGGTCGAATGGCCTTCTCCTGTGTCGTAGATGTCTCTATCACTTTCTGTGACTCTATGTTAGATATGTCTCCTGCGCCGGCCTGGAAAGATCCAAATGCATAGAAGTTCAATGAAACTGTGATCTTAACAGCCACTGACAGCTATGTCCTCACCCTGGTGTGAGGCTCCAGGTCGTCTTCCAGGAGGTGACACAGCTCTGTGACCACATCGTTATTGAATCAGAGTCACCTCACATACTCCTCCTGGGTTAGGTTTTGGTAGGAAAAGTGCTCTTGGAAAACCCGGGGTGGGTAGGGCAGATTCCCCTTCCTCCTCCCTCTTTACAGAGTTTCCCCTATCTGTAGCCTCTGCCACATTTGTTGTTCGTTTTACAGACCCAGAGACACTCTAACTACAGTCCACATACCTCGTCCAGAGTTGAGTCACCAGATCCTTTGTCCTCCCTGAATGTCTGCAGCAGCTCACAACACAACCTCCAGAAAACCATCCACAGCACCTCCACTAACTTTACAATAGCAGAAGTAAGTCAAAAGCCCCTCACCTCCAAGTTGGATGTCTGGTCCTTTTAAATAACACGAGAGGGGGTTCCTCGTGCTGCTGAATGTATGTTCAGCTGAGAGTGACTAACACAAGCTGTCAGTGGACATGCACAGACCAAGTTTCAAAGATGTACATCAAAGCTGTCAGAATCGCTCACGGACGTCACATTCAAACTCTCCTCATATGAGCATCACATGCATGTTACAACAGGACTGGACCCTTGCCCAGCATGGGGCACTGTGCTGACAACACTAGAGCCCTGTCCAGCATGGGGCATTGTGCTGACCACACTAGAGCACTGTCCAGCATGGGGCACTGCGCTGACCACACTAGAGCGCTGTCCAGCATGGGGCACTGTGCTGACCACACTAGCGCCCTGTCCAGCATGGGGCACTGTGCTGACCACACTAGAGCACTGTCCAGCATGGGGCACTGCGCTGACCACACTAGAGCGCTGTCCAGCATGGGGCACTGTACTGACCACACTAGCGTCCTGTCCAGCATGGGGCACTGTGCTGACCACACTAGCGCCCTGTCCAGCATGGGGCATTGTGCTGACCACACTAGCGCCCTGTCCAGCATGGGGCACTGTACTGACCACACTAGCGTCCTGTCCAGCATGGGGCACTGTGCTGACCACACTAGCGCCCTGTCCAGCATGGGGCATTGTGCTGACCACACTAGCGTCCTGTCCAGCATGGGGCACTGTGCTGACCACACTAGAGCGCTGTCCAGCATGGGACACTGTGCTGACCATGATAGAAGTAGCCGGCTGTGCTGTTCACGTCATTTTCTGAAACCAGGTTGCCATAGCGTTGGCACCAACGGCGCCATAGATTGAAAATCGCAGCAGGGGAAGTTAAGGATTTAAAATAACTCACTTTATAAAGGAAATTGGATGTAAAGTTGAAGGTATAAGATTTTCAAGAATATGGACAGGGGAATGAGATTAATTGGAGGGCTGAGGCCATGGAGAGATTCAAACACCAGAATGAGAATATTAAAATTAAGTTGCTGTCAGACCTGGAGTCAATGTAGATCAGTGAGCACAGGGGTAATGGGTGATCGGGATTTGGTGTGAGTTAGGATACAGGCAGCAGAGTTCTGGATGATCTGTGGTTTATGGAGTTTTATAACTGGGGGGGGGGGGTGTGTGACCAGGATAGTCTTGGAATAGTCAAGTGTGGATTTAGCAAAGGTACAGATGAGGGTTTATGCAGCAGGTGGGCTGAGGCAGAGGTGGAGACGGGTGATATTACAGAGGTGGGAGTAGGCACGGCTGATGATGGAGAAAAAATGGAGATGAACTCAGCTCAGGTTTATATAGAACACAGAGGTTGTAAACTGTCTGGTTCTGCCTCAGTCATTAGCCAGGGTGGAGAATGAGTTTGACAGATAGGGGATGGAGTTTGTATGGAAACCAATGACACTGGCTTCAGTCTTCCCAAAATTTACATTACAGAACCGTATTTCAGTGAAACAGGGTTGACAGATCTCCTAGCTGGAAATAGAAACAGCAGCAGAAGCAATGATGAGAGAGTAAATGACAAGAACTGTAATACTATTAGCAATGGTTTATAGAGCTAATAGTTGGAGATAGAGATTCACCAAGAATAATAACAGAAGTAAGCAGGGCAGAGTAAATGACTGGAGCAGTAATGCAGTTAAAAAACGGTTTATAGAATTAATAGCTAGACAGAGAGAGAGAGACTTACCAGGGATACCAACAATAGCGAGGATAGGATAGTAAATGTATTGAATAATCTCAAGTGCGCGATGGATCCGAGCATTTAATGAGAGCCGATCATAATATGTAGAAAGAATGTAAATAGCCCAGGATAAACTCCTGTCCATTGTTGTAACATTCCAATCTATTGTTCTCAGATTCTGATCCATCCTCCCCCTCTCTCTAGAGCTGCTGATCCCTGTTCGTGCCGGGGTTATGGTCCAGCTCACAGTATGGGATCACACATTGAAAGGAGTCCCGTTTTAATAGAAGATGGAAACCTTCCAGTGACACAATTAGGATCCATGGAGACTGACATTAATTACAGTCACTGAACAAACAGATTCAGTTAACCACTTTCAATCCAGGCACTTTCTGTATCACAATAAAGTAGAACATTTATCCAGTCTGGATGGGATGTATGAGGGTTGCTGAGGGAAGGAATGGTGGAAATAGCAGAGGCACTGGCCAGAATCATTCAATTCTCCTTGGATATGGGAGTGGTGACAGAGGACTGGAGGTTGCAAATGTTACAACCTGTTGAAAAAAGGACAGATAGGATAAACTCTACAATTATTGACCAATCAGACCGGTGTCACTACTGGGGAAAAATGTAGAGGTGACAACCCAGGAGAAAAATATTTGTTACTTGGAAAACCATTGGTTTGTAACTGTCTAGTAACATGGATATGCTGAAGGACAATCATGTCTGGCAAAATTCAACAACAACAACTTATGTTTATATAATGCCTTTAACATTGTAAAACATCCCAAGGTGCTTCACAGGAGCATTAAGAAGCAAAGTATAACGCTGAGACACAACAGGAGATATTAGGTCAGATAACCAACAGCTTAGTCGAAGAGGTAGGTTTTAAGGTGTGTCTGAAAGGAGGAAAGCGATGTGGAGAGGCGAAGAGGTGTAGGGAAGATATTACACAGCTTAGGGCCCCGGCAGCTGAAGGCACGGCCGCCAGTGATGCAGTGATTAAAATCAGGGATGCACAAGAGACCAGAATTAGAGGAGCACAGATATCTCGGTGTGTTGTGGAGCTGGAGGAGATAACAGAGGTAGGGAGGGACGAGGCCATGGAGGGATATGGAAACAAGTTGGAGAATTTTAAAATCAAGACATTGCTTGACTGGGAGACAATGTCGGTCTTTGGTTGATGAACCGGACTTGGTGTGAGCTAAGACATGGGCAGCAGATTTTTGGATGACCTCACGTTTACAAGAGAGTAGATGTGGGAGATCAGCCAAGAGTGAGATGTAATAGTCACATCTAGAGGTGACAAAGGCACGAATGAGGTTTCAGCAGCAGATGGACTGAGACATGGTGAAGTCGGGTGATGTTACTGAGGTGGAAATAGGCGGTTGTAATTATATCCTGAGAATGAGGTTAAAGCTCATTTTGTGGCGAAATGTGACACCAATGTTGCAAACAGTCTGTCTGAATCTCAGATTGTTAGCAGGGAGAGGGATGGAATCAATAGCAAGGGAACAGAGTTGGAGTGGGGAGTCAAAACAATGATTTCAAGCTTCCCAATATTTAATATTGGCTAAGGAACAGTAAACAGAGAGAAGTAGTGAAACGTTGTTGTTCAGACTCGATGGGAGTATACAGTGGTGTTCCCCAGGACTCGGTATTAGGATCGCTGCTCTTTTTGCTCTTGGAAAACACGAGGTGGGTAGGACAGAGACCCCTCCTCCTCCCGCTTTACAGAGCTTCCCCTCTCTGCAGCCTCTGCTCCATTTGGTGGTCATGTTACAGACCCAGAGATACTGCAACTACAGTCCCCATACCTCGTCCAGAGTTGGGTCACCAAATCCTCTGCCGTCCCTGAATGTCTGCAGCAGCTCACAACACAACCTCCAGAAAACCATCCACAGCACCTCCACTAACTTTACAATATCAGAAGCAAGTCAAAAGCCCCTCAACTGTAAGTTGGATGCCTGGTCCAGCAGTGCAGCTCACACCATTTTATTGATCCAAACTTCCATAGCACAAGTGGAGCTGGAGAGATGAAATGTGTGGTCAGGGAGAGACAGAGGGAAACAAACTCACTTTAAAAAGTGAATTAGAAAAAGACTTTAATATGAACAAGTTTCAGGACTATTGGAAATGGACAGGGGATTGGGATAATCAGAGCGGTGAGGCCATGAAGGGATTTGATCATACGATTGAGAATATTAAAATTAAAGTGTTACTGGACCAAGAGTCAATGTAGTTCAGTGAGCACAGGGTTGTTGGGTGAACAGAATTTGGTATAAATTAGAAGATGCCAGCAGAGTTTTGGATGACCACAAAGTTACAGTGAGTAGAATGTGGGAGACCAGCCGGGAGTGTGTTAGAATAGTCAAATCTCGAGGTAGAAAGGCATGGATGAGGGTTTCAGCAGCAGATGAGCTGAGCTCTATCTCTCTCTCGCTCTTCCTCTTTCTCTCTTTCTGTTTCTCTCTTTGTCGCCTTCACTTGCTCTGCCCCCCTCTGGATCTTCTATGTTTCTATCAAGTCGCCTATTAATTCCCTCAACTCCAGCTGATGTAAGCCGATCCTTTCCAGCCTTTCTGCATAAGACAGCACACCCATTCCAGATATTAGTCTAGTAAACCTTCTCTGAACTGCTTCCAACGCATTTACATCCTTCCTTAAATAAGGAGACTAATACTGTACACAATACTCTAGTTCTGAAGAAGTGTCACTGACCCAAAACGTTAATTCTGCTTCTCTTTCCACAGATGCTGCCAGACCTGCTGAGTGGTTCCAGCACTTCTTGTGTTTATATTAATTAGCAATTCTTGCCTGCGCTCTGTTTCCTGTTCGCTCGCCAATCTTCTATCCATACCAATATGTTGCCCCCTTAACCATGAGCTTTTATTTTCCGCATTGACATTTGATGTGACACATTATCAAATGCCTTCTGGTAATCTAAGTACAGTACATCCACCGGTTCCCCTTTAGCCACCGCACATGTTACTTCTTCAAAGAACTCCAATCAATTGGTTAAACATGATTTCCCTTTCACAAAATCATGTTGACTCTACCTGATCACCTTGAATTTTTCTATGTGCCCTGCTATAGCGTCTTTCATACTCACTTCCAATAACTAATCTGTAGCCAGAAAGCCATCACCTGTTACAGGTCATATGTCTCCTGTTTCTAATCTGATTTTGTGCTGTATTTGAACTGTCATTACTCAATTAACTGCTTGTGACTCTTCTCCCTACTTTTGGTTAATCTGTGACCGTTGATCAGATCTTACAGTTGTGTAGGAGAGCGTTCACAGAGATCTGGATCATCGGCTTGGCTCACTTGGTTTGTGAGAAATGACAAACTCAGTTGAGCGATCTTTGCTGGGAATGGGTAGGAGATTTGGAGACAGAGAGAGATTACAATCGGCCAGATGCCTGTGGTTATTGCAAAGTCTACGTAGGAATTTTGTGACAGAGAGCTGGAGAGAGAGAATGTACACTCTAAAACATGTGATTAGCGTTGGGACTGGCTCAGAAATCTCGAAGCTGGTGGCATTGGCAAATTTGGAGATTCTACTCTGTATTCCAAGAACTAAGTCATTTATATACCGCAAAAACGCAATGGCCCCAACACTGAACTTTGGGGAACTCCCACTGTCTACCATCCTCCAAACTTCAAAACAACCATTTATTACCACTCGCTGTTTTCTATCCTTAATCCAATTTGACAATGATCCTCTTATTCCATGAGCCTCAATTTTGCTAACCAGCCTTTTACGTGGTACCTTATCAAACACGTTCTTAAAATACATATAAACAGTATCCACGGCATTCCCTTCATCAACCGTCTCTGTTACATGATCGAAAACATCAAGTAAATGAGTGAAGTATGATCTACCTTTACTGGAGTGTGTAGAGATGGGTTTCTGGAGCAGAACATTGAAGGACTAAGAATCGGGCTATTTTATGTAACGAGAAAGGATTAGTTTATAACACTGCTATAAAGGAGCATTTGGGAAATAATGACCATATTATGATAGAATTTCACATTCCATTTGAATGTGATAAATCTGAAACCAGGGTGTTCAATCTGAACAAGGAAAACCATGAAGGTACGGGGGCAAATTGTCAATTTAGTGTTAGCAAAGAGGTAGTACTTGAAAATGTAACTGGATTGAAGGCTGATAAATCCCTGGACCAGATGAGCTACATCCCAGAGTGTTAAAGGAGGTGGCATTATAGATGGTGGATGTATTTATGGGAATCGTTCAAATTTCTCGATTCAGGAAGAGTTCCTGAGGACTGGTAAGTAACAAATGTAACCCCACTATTTAAGAAGGGTGGGAGAGGGAGAATGAGAACTGCAGGCCTGTTAGTTTAACATCAGTAATAGGGAAAATGTTAGAATCTATTGTCAAGGATGTGATAACTGGACACTTCGAAAATAATAGTAAAATTGGCAGAGTCAACGTGGATTTATGAAAGGGGTATTATGTTAGAATTAGAATTAGAATTAGAACATTACAGCGCAGTACAGGCCCTTCGGCCATCGATGTTGCGCCGACCTGTGTAACAAACCTGTTGAAGTTTTTTGAGGATGTTACTTGCTGCATTACTAAAGGAGAACCAGCAGGTGTGGTGCATTTGGACCTATTTTGGTAAGGTCCCACACAGGTGATTAGTAAATAAAATTACAGCACATGGAATTGGGGGCAATATGCTGGTATGGATCGAGAACTGGTTAACAGACAGAAAACAGAGAGCAGGAATAAACGGGTCATTCTCCGGATGGCAGGATGTTACTAGTGGGTAACACAAGGATCAGTACTAGGGCCACTGCT
Source organism: Heterodontus francisci (assembly GCF_036365525.1). Classification (NCBI taxonomy): domain Eukaryota; kingdom Metazoa; phylum Chordata; class Chondrichthyes; order Heterodontiformes; family Heterodontidae; genus Heterodontus; species Heterodontus francisci. Next base: position 494,665 of record NW_027141896.1, read on the forward strand.
GTTCACAATCTATACAAATAATTTGAATTTGGGGACCAAATGTAATACTTACAAATTTGCTGATGACACAAAACTAGGTGGGAAAGTAGGTTGTGAAGAAGATGCAAGGAGGCTTCAAGTGGATTTGGACAGGCTAAGTGAGTGGGCAAGAACATGGCAGCTGGAATATAATATGAATAAGTATCAAGTGCTCCACTCCGGTAAAACAAAAACAGAAAGACAGAATATTTCTGGACTGGAGAGAGGTTGCGACGTGTTGATTTTCAAAGAGACCTGTGTTTCCTTGTGCATGAGTCACTGAAAGCAAATGTGCAGGTGCACCAATCAATTTGGAAGGCAAATGGTATGTTGGCCTCCATCTCAAATGGGTTTTGAATCCAGGAGTAAAGATGTCTGGCTGCAATTGTATCCCGCCTTGCTGAGACTGCACCTGGAGTATTGCGTACAGTCTTGGTCTCCTTGTCTAAAACAACAAAGAACAAAGAACAGTGCAGCACAGGAACAGGCCATTCGGTCCTCCAGGCCTGTGCCGATGTTGATGCCTGCCCAAACTAAAACCTTCTGCACTTCCGTGGTCCGTATCCCTCTATTCCTATCCTATTCATGTATTTGTCAAGATGCCTCTTAAACGTCGCTATGGTACCTGCTTCCACCATCTCCCTCGGCAACAAGTTCCAGGCACTCACCACCCTCTGTGTAAAGAACTTGCCTCGCACATCCCCTCTAAACTTTGCCCCTCTCACCTTAAAACTATGTCCCCTTTTAACTGACTCTTCCACCCTGGGAAAAAGCTTCTGAATATCCACTCTGTCCTTGCCGCTTATAAATTTGTAAACCTCTATCATGTCGCCCCTCCACCTCCGTCCTTCCAGTGAAAACAATCCGAGTTTATCCAACCTCTCCTCATAGCTAATGCCCTCCAGACCAGGCAACATCCTGGTAAACCTCTTCTGTACCCTCTCCAAAGCCTCAACTTCCTTCTGGTAGTGTGGCGACCAGAATTGCACACAATATTCGAAGTGTGGCCTAACTAAAGTTCTGTATAGCTGCAGCATGACTTGCCTATTTTTATACTCTGTGCTTCGACCGATGAAGGCAAGCATGCCGTATGCCTTCTTGACTACCTTATCCACCTGCGTTGCCACTTTCAGTGACCTGTGGATCTGCACGCTCAGATCTTTTTGCCTGTCAATACTCCTAAGGGTTCTGCCATTTACTGTATACCTCCCACCTGTGTTAGACCTTCCAAAATGCGTTACCTCACATTTGTCCGGATTAAACTCCATCTGCCATTTCTCCGCCCAAGTCTCCAACCGATCTATATCCTGCTGTATCCTCTGACAATCCTCATCACTGTCCGCAACTGCACCAACCTTTGTGTCATCCACAAATTAATTATCAGACCAGCTACTTTTTCCTCCAAATCATTTATATATACTACAAACAGCAAAGGTCCCAGCACTGATCCCTGCGGAACACCACTAGTCACATTCCTCCATTCAGAAAAGCACCCTCTGTCTTCTATGACTGAGCCAGTTATGTATCCATCTTGCCAGCTCCCCTCTGATCCCATGTGACTTCACCTTTTGTACCAGTCTGCCATGAGGGACCTTGTCAAAGGCTCACTGAAGTCCATCTAGATAACATCCACTGCCCTTCCTTCATCAATCATCTTCGTCACTTCCTCAAAAAACACGATCAAATTAGAGAGACGCGACCTCCCCTTCACAAAACCATGCTGCCTCTCGCTGATAAGTCCATTTGTTTCCAAATGGGAGTAAATCCTGTCCCGAAGAATCCTCTCTAATAATTTCCCTACCACTGACGTAAGGCGAACCGGCCTATAATTTCCTGGATTATCCTTGCTACCCTTCTTAAACAAAGGAACAACATTGGCTATTCGCCAGTCCTCTGGGACCTCAACTGTAGCCAATGAGGATGCAAAGATTTCTGTCAAGGCCCCAGCAATTTCTTCCCTTGCCTCTCTCAGTATTCTGGGGTAGATCCCACCAGGCCCTGGGGACTTATCTACCTTAATGCTTTGCAAGACACCCAACACATCCTCCTTTTTGATAATGAGATGAATGAGACTATCTGCACTCCCTTCCCTCGGCTCATCATCCACCAAGTTCTTCTCCTTGGTGAATGCTGATGCAAAGTACTCATTTAGTACCTCGCCCATTTCCTCTGGCTCCACACATAGATTCCCTTCTCTGACCTTGAGTGGGCCAACCCTTTCCCTGGTTACCCTCTTGCTCTTTATATACGTATATAAGGCCTTTGGTTTTTCCTTAATCCTGTTTGCCAATGTCTTCTCATAACCCCTTTGAGCCCTCCTGACTCCTTGCTTAAGTTCCTTCCTACTGTCTTTATATTCCTCAATGGATTCGTCTGTTCCTAGTCTTCCAGCTCTTATGAATGCTTCCTTTTTCTTTTTGACAAGGCTCACAATATCCCGCGTTATCCAAGCTTCCCGAAACTTGCCAAACCTATCCTTCTTCCTCACAGGAACATGTTGGTCCTGGATTCTAATCAGCGGACGATTGAAAGACTCCCACATGTCAGATGTTGATTTACCCTCAAATAGTCGTCCCCAATCTAAATTCTTCAGTTCCTGCCTAATATTGTTATAATTAGCCTTCCCCCAATTTAGCACTTGCAGCCGAGGACTACTCTTATCCTTATCCACAAGTACCTTAGAACTTATGGAATTATGGTCACTGTTCCCGAAATGCTCCCCGATGAAACTTCGACCACCTGGCCGGGCTCATTCCCCAATACCAGGTCCAGTACGGCCCCATTCCTAGTTGGACTATCGACGTATTGTTTCAAGAAGCCCTCCTGGATGTTCCTTACAAATTCTACCCCATCCAAGCCCCTAGCACGAAGTGAGTCCCAGTCAATATCGGGGAAGTTAAAATCACCCACCACTACAACCCTGTTACCTTTACATCTTTCCGAAATCTGTCTACATATCTGCTCCTCTACCTCCCGCTGGCTGTTGGGAGACCTGTAGTCAACCCCCAACATCGTGACTGCACCTGTCCTATTCCTGAACTCCACCCATATTGCCTCGCTTCATGACCCCTCCGTGGTGTCCTCCCGCAGTACAGCTGTGATATTCTCCTTAACCAGTAATGCAACTCCCCCACCCCTTTTACATCCCCCTCGTTCCCGCCTGAAGCTTCTAAATCCTGGAACATTTAGCTGCCAATCCTGTCCCTCCCTCAACCAAGTCTCTGTAATAGCAACAACATCATAGTTCCAAGTACTAATCCATGCTCTAAGATCATCTGCCTTACCTGTTATACTTCTCACATTGAAAGAATTGCACTTCAGACCACCAGTCCCGCTGTGCTCTGCAACATCTCCCTGCCTGCTCTTCCTCTTAGTCTTACTGTCCTTACTGTCCTAGTTCCCCCTCATTTATTTCACTTGCTGTCCTACTGCTCTGGTTCCCACCCCCCTGCCACACTTGTTTAAACCCTCCCGAGTGACGCTAGCAAACCTCGCAGCCAGGTTATTTGTGCCCCTCCAGTTCAAATGCAACCCGTCCTTCTTGTGCAGGTCTCATCTGTCCCTGAAGAGATCTCAATGGTCCAGATATCTGAAACCCTCCCTTCTACACCAGCTGTTCAGCTCCGTGTTTAGCTGCACGAGCTTCCTATTTCTAGCCTCACTGGCACGTGGCACAGAAGGATATATTTGCCATGCAGGGATTGCAACTGAGGTTCAGCAGGATATCCATGGGATGGCAGGATTGTCTTATGAGGAGAGATTGAGAAAAATGGGCCTGTATTCTCTCGCATTTCAAAAAATGAGCAGTGATCTCATACAAAATTCTTACAGGGGGTGATGGGGTGGCTGCAGATCGGATTTTCCCCCTGTCTGGTGAGTCTACAACCAGGGGACATAAACTCAGAATAAGGGGCAGGCAAATTAAGACTGAGATGAAGAAGAATAACTTCACTCAGAGGGTGGTAAATCTTTGGAATTCACTACCACAGAGGGTGTGGAAGCTCAATATTGAGCATGTTCAAGACAGAAATCAATGGATTTCGGGAGACAAATGACATCAAGGGATACAGGGATAGCACGGGAATGTGGCGTTTAGGTAGATGATTAGCCATGATCTAATTGAATGACAGAGCAGTGTCGATGGGCTGAATGGCCTACTCCTGCTCCTATGTTCCTGCAAACACGTGCTTGCTATCCTTCATTCCCTCAAACCTCTCCAAGTTTCTGTTGATTTCTTCTCTAATTATTGTTTGCAGAACATTACCCTCTACTGATGTTAAACTAATTGGTCTGTAATTGCTAGGACTGTGCTCACAACATCATTAAAAATATGCAGATTTAAGGTAATTGGCAAAGAACCAGAGACAAATTGAAGAGAATTTTCTGACACAGTAAGTTGCCAAATTTAGAGCCCCCGGTTGTCTAGAAACATACAGAAACATAAATCAGAAAAATAAAGCTTATGACAGTCACAAACAAATAATAATTTAGAAAGCTGAGAGGAGTAAAGAAAGTGCAGGGGTGAAGTAAAGAAAGGAAATTAGAAAAGCGAAGAGAGGGCATGAAAAAATATTGGCAGATAAAATCAAGGAAAACCCAAAGATGGTTGATCAGTACATTAAGAATAAAAGGATAACTAAGGAAAGGGGAGGACATATCAGAGATGTACAAGGTAGTTTGTGCGTGGTTGCAAAAGATGTTGGCAGGGTCCTTAATGGATTTTATGTCTCCGTCTTCACAAAGTAAAGGGATGATGTAGACATTGTAATTAAAGAGGAGGAGTGTGAAATATTAGATACAATCAGCATAATGAGAGAGGAAGTACTCGAGGGTCTGAAATCCTTGAAAGTGGATAAACCGCCAGGGCAGGATGGATGGTATCCCGGGCTGTTAAAGGAAGCGAGGGAGGAAATAGCAGATACTCTGAGGATCATCTTCACATTCTCACTAGATACAGGCGAGGCATTAGACGATTGGAGGTCTGTGAACATAGTGCCAGTGTTTAAACATAGTGCAAAGGTTAGGCCAAATAATTATAGGCTGGTCAGTCTGACCGAAAGGACCGCTACCCGACACAAACCCGATGAGACCCGACGTCATATGTCGGGTTCGGGTCGGATCGCTCTTCCGGATCCGGTTTTCGGGCTCGGGTTGGGTCGGACACACACAGTACTACCTTTTGCTCGGCTGGGAAGCAAAGAGAAGTTGAGTAAGTAAGCATCAACATTTGAAAAGCCTGCCAGAGCTGGGAGTCTGTGACGTCAAGGAGGGAAACGTGCATCTGGACTCAACAGACTGTGAGGCTGCGCAGTGAGAAAGTGACTGTTTCTATGATGTCACGGCGCTCATGATGCAGCTTCCTTCCATTCCATCCAAAAGTGCTAAGTACAGTGAGTGCAATATGTTCGGGTCAGGCTCGGGCCGGCTCGGACCCGGGTCCAATGTGGTTCTGTGAGGTTTGGTCGGTTTTATTTCCAGACCCGAGCAGGCCTTTAGGTTAGATTAGAGATACAGCACTGAAACAGGCCCTTCGGCCCACCAAGTCTGTGCCGAACATCAACCCCCCATTTATACTAATCCTACACTAATCCCATATTCCTACCAAACATCCCCAAATGTCCCTATATTTCCCTACCACCTACCTACACTAGTGACAATTTATAATGGCCAATTTACCTATCAACCTGCAAGTCTTTTGCCTTGTGGGAGGAAACCGGAGCACCCGGTGAAAACACACGCAGACACAGGGAGAACTTGCAAACACCACACAGGCAGTACCTGGAATCGAACCCGGGTCCCTGGAGCTGTGAGGCTGCGGTGCTAACCACTGCGCCATTGTGCCGGACATCGGTGGGCAAATTATTAGAATCAATTCTCAGAGCTACGATAAACTGTCACTTAGAAAGGCAAAGATTAATCAGGGATAGTCAGCATGGATTTGTTAAGGGAGGGTCTTGTCTTACTAACATAACTAAGTTTTTTGAGGAAGGAGCAAAAAGGATTGATAAAGGTAGTGCAGTGGATGTGGTCTACATGGATTTTAGTAAGGCGTTTGACAAGGTCCCACATGGCAGACTGATCAGAACAGTGAAAGCTCATGAGATACAGGGGAATGTGGCAAGTTGGATCCAAAATTGGCCCAATGTCAGGAAACAAAGGGTAATGGTCGACAGATGTTTCTTGTGAATGGAAAGCGGTGTCTAGTGGCGTTCCCAGGTCTCAGTGTTGGGTCCCTTGCAATTTGTGATGTATATTAATGCTATGGACTTAAATGTGGGAGGCATGATTGGAAAATTTGCTGATGACACAATAATTGGTCATGTAGTTGATAGTGAAGAGGATAGCTGTGGACTCCAGAATGATATCAATGGTTTAAATGGTTTGGTTGAGTGGGCGAAAAAGTGGCAAATGGAAGTCAATCTGGGGAACTGTGAGGTAATGCAGTTGGGAAGGGCAAATAAAGCGAAGGAATACACAACAGACAGGAGGATAGTGAAAGGGGTAGAAGATGTTAGAGACCTTGGAGTGTTTGTCCACAGTTCCTGGAAGGTGGCAAGACAGGTAGACAGAGTGGTGAAGAAGGCATATGGAATGCTTTCCTTTACTGGCCGATATATAGAATACAAAAGGAGGGATGTAATTCTGGAATTGTATAAAACACTGGTTAGGCCACAGCTGGAGTATTGTGGACAGTTCTGGTCACCACATTACAGGAAGGACATAATTGCTTTGGAGAGAGTACAGAGAAGATTTTCAAGAATGTTGCCAGTGATGGAAAATTGCATCCATGATGAAAGACTGGATAGGCTAAGATTGTTTTCTTTAGAACAGAGGAGACTGAGGGGTGACTTGATTGAGGTGTACAAAATTATGAGGGGCCCAGGTAGAGTAGTCAGGAAGGACATGTTTCCCCCATTGGAGAGGTCAATTACCAGGGGGCACAGATTTAATTGATTGGTAGACGGATCAAAGGGGACGTGAGGACAAACATTTTCACCCAGAGGGTGGTGGGTGTCTGGAATTCACTGCCAGGAACGGTGGTGGAGGCAAAAACCATCAAAGATTTTAAAAGGTACCTGGACCTACACCTGAAGTGCTGCAACTGGCAAGGCCATGGACCAGCGGCTGGAAGATGGGATTAGATTCGGCGGCTAGTTTTTTCAGCCAGCAGAGACACATTGGGCTGAGTAGCCTCCTTTTGTGCCATAACCCTTCCATGGATATTTGGTCCTATTGGTCTGTGGGTGGGATCTGGAATTCAATGCCTGAAATCATGGTGGAAGCAGATTCAATAACATCTTTCAGAAGGGAATATAACAAAAACTTGACAAGGAAAAAAAAATCAACAGGAGTCTGGGGAAAGAGGAGGGAGTGGGACTAATTAGTTAGCTCTTTAAAGGAGACAGCACTGATACAATGGACATTCTGTGCTGCATCAATCTATGATTATATGAAGAAGGGACAAAGAGAGAGAGGGAGAAAGGGTGAAAGAGAAAAGGAAAATAGATACAGATTTAAAGAGAAGTTTCTACCAGTTTTCAGGGGTTGGGACTGTGATTCGTGATCTGCCCGTGCCCATTCCTGTTGAGGCAGGTGACACACAGACTTCCTGCTGCCTCCTCATTTGCATGAATTCTACGTACCGCCTAGGGTGACCCGCGCTGCTGTCTGTCTGCAAGCTGAACAGGGACGTAACTGTGTTTGAGGCTGGCACGTGCTTCAGTCAGGATTCAGCTCTTAAAGGTAGTCTGTCCCTCTTAAAGGGAAGCTGTACTGAATCACAGGAGGCTGCTGCTGACTGTGAATGCTGCAAATGGAGACAAGGTAAATGGAATACTAGGGCAGAGAGAGGGCTGTGCTGTTCACGGATGTCGTGCTGGAGGCCTTAGTCATGGAGGTTGACCGGAGGAGAGAGGCCATGTTTCTGTGGGGTGGGGCGGAGACCCTCAAGGAACGTCTTCTGAAGGGAATGGGAGCAGGTGGCCAGGGAGGTCAATGCAAGAAGTCTGGCCCCAAGGACCTGGCAGCAGAGCCAGAAGAAGTTTGATGAGCTTACACGGGTGGTGAATGTCAGTGAATTCATTTCTCCATGGCATCTCCTACCCCCTACATCACCAACCTCTCACACTGCTCAATGTACCACACCCCCATCACTTAGTTTCAAAGACGTGTATCAAAGCTGCTGGAATGGCTGATTGGTGTCAGATCAGATCCCTCTGCACACTACCAGCACATACTTGGTGAACAGGGACGAGAGCCCTGCTTAGCATGGAGCACTGGAAGTGACTGGCAGCTCAGCTGATACCATTTTATGGATCCAAACGTCCATGGCATTGGGCCCAGTGACACTGCAGAGCTGAGAATACCTGCCATAGACCGAAACAGAGGGAAAGAAGCCTTCTTTTAAATCGGAATTGAAGAAAAAACTTGAAGGCAGGAATATGGGAATGGACAGGGCAATGGGACTAATTGAGGATGAGATTCAAACACAAGAATGAAAATATTAAATTTAAGGTGCTGCTGGTCCCGGAGCTAATGTAGATCAGTGAGCACAGGGGTGATGGGTAATCAGGATTTGGGGTGACGGGTGAAGAGGATTTGGTGCATATTAGTGTACAGGCAGCAGAGTTCTGGATGGGCAGTGGTTTATGGAGGTTTATAACTGGGAGGGTGACCAGGATAGAACTGGAATAGTCAAGTGTGGATTTAACAGATTTAAAGATTGATGAAGACAAATGTAGGTCCCTTACCGTCAGAAACAGTGGAATTAATTATGGGGAAGAAATGGCTGACCAACTAAATGCATACTTTGGTTCTGTCTTCACAAAGGAGAACACAGATATCATACCAGAAGTGTTGGGGAACACGGGGTTTAGTGAGAGAGAGGAACTTAAGGAAATCTGTATTAGTAGAGAAATGGTGTTGGGGAAATTGATGGTATTGAAGGCCGATAAATTCCCAGGGCCTGATAATCTACATCTCAGAGTGCTGAAGGAAGTGGTCCTAGAAATAATGGATGCATTGGTGGTCATCTTCCAAAATTCTATAGATTCTGGATCATTTCCTAACGATTGAAATGTAGCTAATGTAACCCCAGGGAGGTTGAGATAAAGCAGGGAATTATCGACAAGTCAGCCTGAGGTCGGTGGTGGGGAAAGTTCTAGAGTCCATTATCAACGATTTTATAGAGGAGCACTTGGAGAAAAGTGGTTGAATCGGACAGAGTCAGCATGGATTTACGAAAGGGAAATCACGCTTGACAAATCTACAAGAATTCTCCGAGGATGTAACTAGTAGAGGGGGAGCCAGTGGGTGTGGTTTATTTGGACTTTCAGAAGGCTTTCGACAAAGTCCCACGTAACACATTAGCCTGTAAAATTAAAGTGCATGAGATTGGTGCTGGTGTATTGTGATAGATAGAAAATTGGTTGGCAGACAGGAAACCCAAGAGAAGGAATAAATGGGTCTTTTATTCCGAATGGCAGGCTATTCACCTGCTAATGTCACTAGTGGGGTACCATAGGGATTGGTGATAGGACCCCAGCTATTCACAATATATCTTACTGATTTCGGTGAGGGATCTAAATGTAATATCTCCAAATTTGCAGATGACACGAAACAGGGTGGGAGGGTGAGTTGTGAGGAGGATGCAGAGAGGCTTCAGGGTGATTTGGACAAATTGAGTGAGTGGGCTAATGCATGGAAGGTGCAGTACAATGTGGATAAATGTGAGGTTAATCACTTTGGTAGCAAAAGCAGGAAGGCAGATTATTATCTGAATGGCTAGAAACTGAAAGAGGGGAATATGCAAGGAGAGCTGGGTGTTCTCATACACCAGTCACTGAAGGTAAGAATGCAGGTGCAAAGGACATTAAAGAAGGCAAATAGTATGTTGGCCTTCACAGCGAGATGATTCGAGTACAGGAGCAGGGATGTCTTGTTGCAATTATTCAGGGCCTTGGTGAGGCCACACCTGGAATATTGTGTACAGTTTTGGTCTCCTTATTTAAGGAAGGATGTTATTGCTATAGGTTTACCAGACTGATTCCCTGGATGGCGGGACTGACGTATGAGGAGAGATTGAGTCGGTTAGAATTATGTTCGCTGGAGTTCAGAAGATTGATGGGGATCTCATAGGAACCTATAAAATTCTAACAGGACTTGACAGAACAGATACAGGAAGGATGTCCCCGATGGTGGGGAAGTCCAGAACCAGTCGTCGTCGTCTAAGGATACGGGGTAAACCTTTCAGGACTGATATGCAAAATTTCTACACCCAGAGAGTGGTGAGCCTGTGGAATTCGCTGCCGCAGAAAGCAGTTGAGGCCAAAACATTGCATGTTTTCAAGAAGGAGTTAGATATAGCTCTTAGGATGAAAGGGATCAAAGGAAATGGCGGGAAAGCGCAAACAGGTCGCTGAGTTGGACGATCAGCCATGATCATAATGAATGGTGGGGCAGGCTCGAAGGGCCGAATGGCCTACTCCTGCACCTATTTTCTATGTTTCTATGTTAACAACGGCACAGATGAGGGTTCATGTAGCAAATGAGCTGAGGCAGACGGGTGATATTACAGAGCTGGTAGAAGGCAGGGTAGGTGATGGAGAGAATAAGGGTTCAGAACTCAGCTCAGGGTTAAATAGAACACAGAGGATGCAAACTGTCTGGTTGAACCTCAGATATTAGCCAGTTAGGGGTACGTCGTTCATGGAGATGGACAGAATTTCCGAAGGAGACCGATTGCCCAAGCTCCACTCTTCCCAAAATTAAAATTGTAAGAACATTATTTCAGTGAAACGCGGTTTACAGATCACATAGCGGGAAGTAGGGACTTAGCAGGGGCAGCAACAGCAGAAAACATGGTAGAGTAAATTCCATGAACTCTAATACAAGTAGCAATGGTTTATAGAGCTCATAGCTGGAGATAGAGTTTTGCCAGGGATAACAAAAGTAACAAGGAGGGCAGAGTAAATGACAAGAACAGTAATGTTGCGAAACTTGGTTTATAACATTCATAGCTGGATAGAGAGACTTACCAGGGACACTGATAATAGCAAGGATGGGATAGTAAATGTGTTGCATAATCTTCAATACAAGATAGATCCGATAGTCTAATGGGAACCGATCATAATTGGCAGAAAGATAGTCAAACTCCCAAATGAAACTCCTGCCCATTGTTGTAACATTGCAGTCTGTTGTTCTGAGATTCTGACCCATTGTTGTAACATTCCAATCTATTGTTCTCAGATTCTGAACCATTGTTGTAACATTCCAATCTATTGTTGTCAGAGTCTGACCCATTGTTGTAACATTCCAGTCAATTGTTCTCAGATTTTGATCCATTGTTGTAACATTCCAATCTATTGTCCTCATATTCTGACCCATTGTTGTAACATTCCAGTCAATTGTTCTCAGATTCTGATCCATTGTTGGAACATTTCAATCTATTGCTCTCAGATTCTGATCTATCCTCTCCCTTTCTCTGGAGCTGCTGATCCCTTTTAGTGCCAGGGCTGATGCTCCCGCTAACACTATGTGATAACACATTGAAAGCAGTCCCTTATTAATAGCAGAGGGAAACCCTCCAGTGACACGATTAGAGTCCATGGAGACTGACATTAATTACAGTCACTGAACAAACAGGTTCAGTTAACCCCTTTCAATCAAACACTTTTTGTACCACAATAAAATAGAACATTTACCCTGTCTGAATGGGATGTATAAGGATTACGGAGGGAAGGAATGGTGGGAATAGTAGAGGCACATGACAGAATCTTTCACTTGTCCTTGGATATGGGAGTGATGACAGAGGACTGGATGTTTGTAAATGTTACACCCTGGTTACAAATGGAGAGATGGAGTAAACTCTGTTCTGTTCAGTCAATCTGACGTCAGTGGTGGGGAAATTTCACAACCCAGGGCAGAAATATTCGTTGGTTGGAAAAGCACAGCATAATACATTTCAAGCAGCACAGATATACCAATGAAAAATCATGTCTGGCAAACTTCAACAAGAACTTATCCTAAGGTAAGCAGCATTATGAAACAAAGTGTAACACTGAACCACAAATGCAGATATTCGGTTAGGAGACCAAAAGCTTGGTCAAAGAGGTAGGATTTAAAGGAGTGTCTTAAAGGATACAAGCGAGGTGGAGAGGTAGAGCTGTGTAGGGAGGATATTCCCGAGCTCGGGACCGAGGCAACTGAAGGTGCAGACAGCTATGGGGGAGTAATTAATATCAGGAATGCACAAGAGGCCAGAATTAGTGGAACAGAGATATCTCAGAGAGTTGTCGGGCAGGAGGAGATTACAGTTATCGTGAGGGGTGAGACCATGGACGGATTTGAAAACATGATTGAGAATTTTAAAATAAAGGCATTGTTTGACTGTGAGGTGATGTAGGTTAGTGATCGGGGAATGAGACTTGTTGTGAGTTAAGACACAGGCAGCACAGCTTTAGATTACCTCAAATTTACATGCAGTAGCATGTGGGAGAATGAGTTGGAATAGTCTAGTCTACAGGTAATGAAAGCATGAATGAGAGCTTCATCAGCAGATGAGTTGAAACAGGGGTGACGTTGGGCGATCTTATTGAGGTGGGAATAGGTGGGCATAGTGATGGCACGAATATAAGGTTGGAAGCTCATTTTGTGTTCAAATGCCACAGAATCACAGAATTGTTACAGCACAGAAGGTGGCCATTCAGTCCATCGAGCCTGCTCTGCCTCTCCAAAAGAGCAATTCATCTAATGCCACTCTCCTGCCTTCTCCCTGTAACTCTGTACAATCTTCCTTTTCAGATAGCTATCCAATTTCCTCCTGAATGCCTCGATTGAATCTGCCTCCACCAGACTCTCAGGTAGCGCATTCCAGACCTTAACACTCGCTGTGTGAAAATGTTTTCCTCATGTCACTTCTGCTTCTTTTACCAATTACTTTAATTCTTTGTCCTCTCGTTTTCGATCCTTTCAGGAATGGGAACAGTTTTTCCCTATCCACTCTGTCCAGACACGTCATAATTTTGCAGACCTTTTTCAAATCTCCTCTCAGCCTTCTCCTCTGCAAGGAAAATGTTCCAACTTCTCCAGTCTATCTTTAGAACTGATATTCGTCATCCCTGGAACCATTCTTGTGAATGTTTTTTCACACTCTCCAATGTTTCCATGTTATCTAATGTGCCCAGAACTACACGCAACGCTGCAGCTGAGGCCGAACTAGTGTCTTATACAAGTTCAAAACAACCTCCTCGCTCTTGTATTCCATGCTACATGATACTGTAGGCTTTATTAACAGCTCTCTGATCCTGTCATGCCACATTCAATGACCGATGCACATATACATCCAGATCCCTATGCTCCAGAACCCCCTTTAGAATTGTAACCTTTATTCTATATTTTCTCTCCATGTCCTTCCTACGAAATGAATCACTTCACATTTCCCCACATTGAATTTCATCTGTCTGCCCATTCCACCAACTTGTCTGTGTCCTTTTGAAGTTTTACACTATCCTCCTAATAGTTCATAATGCTTCCAAGTTTTGTATCATCTACAAACTTTGAAATTGTGCCCTGTACACCAAGGTCTAGGTCATTAATATATGTCAGGAAGAGAAAGGGTCCTAACACTGATCCCTGTGGTCCTCCACTACAAATCTTAAATAAAAAACGAAACGAGCTGGAAATACTCAGTAGGTCTGGCAGCACCTGTGGAGAGAGAAGCAGAGTTAATGTTCCAGGTCAATGACCCTTCATCAGAACTGGAAAAGGTTAGAAATGTAATAAGTTTTAAGCAAATAAAGCAGGGATGGGGCAAAATGGAGCAGAAGGGGTGTTGATAAGACAGAGAGCCAGAGAGATTAACTGACCAGGAGGTCATGGGGCAAAGGCAAAGAGAGTGTGCTCATGTTGTGGTGAAAGACAAAGCATTAGTGCAGAGCAGTTGTTGAATGACAGAACAATGAACAGCCCGAGCTAAAAGCACCAATATAAAAATCCCAGTTTAAGTCTGGCACATGGTAAAAAAAACTGATAAAACAAATAATAAAAATGGACCTGCTCTGAATGCTCTGAAATTATTGAACTCAGTGTTCAGTCCAGAAGTCTGTCGAGTACCTAATCAGGCAATGAGGTGCTGTTCCTCGAGCCGGCGTTGATGTTCACTGGAACACCGCAGCAGGTGAAACGCAGATTGGGTGAGCGCTTTGTGGAACACCTCCGCTCAGTCCAAAAGCATGATCCCGAGCTTCCACTCGCTTGTCATTTCAACACCTTTGATCCCCCACCCCTGCTCAAATGTCCACATTTCTGTCCTTGTGTTTACACCCTCTACTCCCGCTTTACTTGCTTAAAACCTATTACATTTCTAACCTTGGCCAGTTCTGATGAAAGGACACAAACCTGGAACATTAACTCTGTTTCTCTCTCCACAGACACTGCTGAGCATTTCCAGCACGTTCTGTTTTTATTTCAGATTTCCAGCACCTGCAGTATTTTGTCTTGATTCCACTACAAACTTTTCTCCAACCCGAAAAGCATCCATTAATCACTACTCTCTGTTTCCTGTCACTCAACCAGTTTAGTTTCATGTTGCTACTGTCCTTTTA